>NC_140963.1:64364496-64511996 GCF_056783735.1 Eptatretus burgeri | reverse complement strand
TTTGGTAACATTCTAACTGGTGGGTCTGGAGAAGAAGATTTTTGAAGAAATTTACTAAGTCGGCCATTTTGACTTATTGATAGTCATGTGATCGGAACGAGTTTTGCAATTCCTGTTACCAGTCAGGAGGTGAAAGTTGCTGCCAAATTTCAGCTGGATCAGCCCAGTGGTTTGGCTGGAGAAGTCAAAAAAGGAGATGGACGGACGGGGCGCGATGACAATACCTTATCTGGAATTTAAATTCCAGATAAGCGAAAAATAATCATCAGAAAAGGCCATTTGATGCATCTTGTTTACATTGCATTGCCATCATTCAATGTCTGCACAGCACAATGGAAATGCTCATCACAATTTAACATAACTGTGTGGAAAAGCAACTCCCAAAACTGCTGGGAAATATAGATGGTGAGTTAACAGTGGAACAAGGATACTTAGGTCTGACTAATATCATGCTAGTTCATCTTTAGTTCCAGTAATGGCCTGGATTCATATTTTGTATGTTGTCAAGATTGATAGAAACCTATTCTATGAGGATCAGTTCACAATTAGTCCATAGATGCTGGCCAATGATTAAATCAAATTTGATGCTGAAATGCATATCCCAAAATTGTACTATTGCAATTAAATTTCGTAAATTTTCTGTTAAAATGTCTTTTCAAAATCATTGTTGAAGTTTAGGCCAGTACGATTCATTTTTGTACAGTATTAATGTTTTAACAGAGTCATTTTCCACTTGTAACAATTGGGTATTGTCATCGTTTTCTTGAGAACCCAAATAAATCAGTTATTTTTCTTGCCATGAGAGGTTTTTCAGCATAATTCAATTACATTTGGCAACTTGCAACGTTGTGACAGCACAAATAATATCGACTTTCTCTTGGTATTCTGGCAGTTGTGAATTTCTGCATGTAAGCTACTGTACATCCTGTAAGCTCCTACATCAACTGAAGTCGCAGCTCAAATAATTTATAAAGGATAAGGTGATGTGTCCAAGATGAAGCAATAAAACAAGCGAGTCAGATTGGAATGATGATATCCTACACACAGAGGTCAACATGACTAGTTTAGATTGAATGCCACAGTGTCTGCAAATGATTAGATATCATGGGATAGAGTAACATGGATGAAAATTCATAGCTTCATTTGTTGTGCAATTGTCTATTAAACTGTTATCAATGAAGGCATGCTCAGCCTGGTGCTTTGTGGCATGTTGTGCTATGATGTGTGAGAGACACCTGGTCAATTCATACTGTATGATTGTACAACTGTCTGAAAAGACCTGCACAGCTATAAGCTTCCTGTAATGGCCCAAATTGTTTGATAGATTTATGCAATGATCACTCCAGTTGCAGAGCTAGAAATCAGGTCTATTACCAGTTACTTAATGCCAATATATTACCCACAAATTATTGTGGGATCATTTGGGAAGGTTTTTGGCCCACGACTTTCTTGAAGCGACTCGCTGATTGGGGCAGCAATTTGTAATTTGTTCAGGATGCTGACGATAACTTGCTCTTCACAAAATATACCATGGGATATTTTACGTTCATCACTTATAATGCTAGCCTGGTGTTGGCTTTGTGCTTAGGGTGGCTGGCTTGGGATCTTAGGGTCCCGAGTTCGAGCCCTCAAAACCATTGAATTAACACCAGGTGGGGTTGACTCAGCCTGTCATCTTACAGAGTGCAGAAAAATAAGTACCTCATATCTTGTTTTCTTGTTTTCATCTCATAATTTGGTTTTACAAACACTATGTCCTCATTAACGACATTGAGAGATTAATTGGGCACCTTATACACTTTAATGTTGTTGGAAAATTTTTTGTAGAACCTGCAAATGCATTCATGAATGTAATTAAATATTTGGGGAATAGAAGTTTCACTGCACTCAAACCTACATTTTTCTTTTGTGGTTAATGAGTTGTTAATGTCGTTATTTAATGTGTAATGTAAGAAGGAAATGCATGGATTATCAAAAAGATAGAAATATTGCTTGGATTCGGTAAAGGAGATAGTGGTTGATAGAAGAGAGAAAGGATCAAATCGTAGGTTGAATTGAATCAAATGGAGATCCTTCGAAACTGTTTTCCCTCAAGACAATGTTGTCAGACCTATCCTGTTCCTGCATTCCATCAATGGCTTATTTGTAAAACAATCTATATCACTTTGCAGATGCATCTACCATGTGCCAGGCACTTCTTCACACTAAATGATAGAATAAGTGCAACTGCATACTTGTCTGCTAATCTGGAGGAAATAAGCTCGTCAGTCATCTGAAATTGCTTATTAAATGCCACCAAGTCCCAGTCTCAGTCTGTCTCCTGAGAATGATGTAATTGATAACACTTTGTTAATCGGATATTTTTGCAATTAACCTCAGACATAGGTACATTCCTTTGAGCTGCTTGGACTTACAATCAGCCATGATCTTTGCTTTATGTGTATATCAAATTTCTAAGTTGGTCTCTATCAGAAGGCAGCATCTTGGAAAATTTCATTAGAGCTAAGTTTTTCCTTGATCATTGTGATCTCCTAACACTAAAGAAGGTCTTAATAGCATAACAACGTATAACTGAAGGCTGGTGCTGCAACATCTCAACTTGTTCATCAGGAGGCAGTAGAATCCAACGTCTCAAGAGGGTATTGAGTGTCACCTAACAGGGGGCTGAGGTACAGGAAATATTCCCATTGCACACAAATTTGTGGGCCTTGGAGTTTTTACTGTCATATCTAGTGTCCTCATCCTTGCTCTCTTATCCCTTTCTCTGGAATGATTAAAAAAATGCAAATCACAGCACTGAACAGGCACAGAAAATGAGATTAAAAAAAGAATCAAATGAATCCCACAATGCTCATCCCTACAGGGATGTAACAGGGAAGCAATATCTGCTTCATAGAAATGGATGAGTAGATTAGTTGCTCACGGGAGGGATATATTGTTACGAATCTGGAATCCATTTGCACACAAACAGACAGCAGTCCCAAAGCTTAGTTATTTCGATAAGTATGTGTATATAATTAGAACCCTCCCCTATGCTTAATGGGTTGATAAGTGTCCGTGCGCTGCGGGTTTCTTTTTCGTTAGATTTTTGCAATACCCAATGCCAACAAATCAATCCTTCACTTCTTTGCACCATCGACGCCATTTCCCACGTGTGTTCGACCACGGACGTGGGCGGAGGTTTCCTCATCTCAGAACACTGACTCCGCCCAGGAAAGGAGGGGGTTCCCCCCTGTCCAATCATGGATGGCCAGCACATCACCCCACGAAACCCTGTCCAATCAGGGCAAAGATTACCTCAGATGACCGGTCACCCCACCCCGTCCGGGGGAGGGATATTAATCGCTGGGCTCCGCTGAGTGTTCGCTGGAGTTGGGTTGGAATGGTCAAAGAAGAAAGGGGTCGCCATTGCTCTTGGTGTGCATCGTTGGTGGGTGTCATTGCCATGTCTCAGGCTGGTCCTCTGACTATTCCACAGCCGTCGACTTCCATCTCTCAATTTGTCGAGCAATAACCCGGAGTCCGAGCCAGGAATCTCTGCTGGCCCTCTGTGAGGAGCGACCCTGGCCCCCGCCTGGACCCCGCTATACCGTGTCTGGGATCACCGACGACCCTGAGTTTCACACCTGCAGTCGCGGGCCAAACCACACGAGGCGGCCAGGTACCGACCAAACTCTGACCTCCAGCCTGTCTATCCCCTTGGCTGCGAGGGTCGAAATAAAGATAATCCAGGTCCATTTTCTTTTGGTATGTGTGTGCCTGTGGTGGCTCCGTCCTATAAGTAGAAATTGTACAAGTGTTGATTGCTCATTGCACAATGCCTGTATATTCGTGATTAACTCTGCTCTGTGTCTCCCTCCCTATTATAAATAAACCCCTGTTAAATGTACCAGCTCGTTGCCTGTCGTTTCTATCATTGACCCAGCACGGTGCGGGCTTGAGAAATAGTGAGGCCGTTTGTGCCGTAAGTTGTTATTTGGACCAGCGCGGCTTTTGTAACTCCCGCTCGGTTACGCCGGATCCGAGTCGGTAACAGCAACTTGGTTCGGACAAAGTTGACCGAGGGTGTGGCTTCCCCGGTAGTCAGACGGCATGGGTACTTAGGTAAATTGGAATTAGACAAGTGGACCCTACCTCACGCCATCGAAATATTGGCTACCACGGTCCTTTAAGTGACCTGTCGACTCTGGAGTTATCCGGTGTGACGACCTTTCAATTCCGGGTGTTCGGTGGGAGATGGCCCTACTCTAGTGGTCGTTCCTCGCCACCGACCCCTGGCCCACAACAATATATTAGTGCAGATCTTCGATAAGAATCCTATTGGTTTTCACTAGCTACAGTTAGAAATTATGACTGTAGTTGAATAGCCATTGCAATAATTAACACCAATAAACAGCATAGCAGGACAGAAAGCTCAACTTGAAAGCATTCTTCTTGGTATGAACAGGTGGACAATGTGCCAAATCTATGACTGCACAAACTGGGTCTTATTGCATACCAATGCGTCATTGGAGATAACTCCTCCTGGGATTAAAAAAAAATGAAAAAAAAAGTAATAGGGCATGACATCATCATTGTTCTTTTTGAATGGCAACCTAAAGCACATTCCAATAAATTTACACAATTTTCAAAATTTGGTGTGCCAAGCCTCTCAACCCTCCCCTCCTCAGGTTTTCTACCCCCCCCCCTCCAATCACAATTGTAAGCTCGTATTTCCTTAAGTTTATTTCTGAAAACATTAATGAGGAAATCATGAAATATTTGCCTTACAAATTGTATCTACTCAAAATTGGATTTACTTTTTTTAAGTTTTGAGTTTATTGGACTGTTGTTAGTAGATTTTTCCACGAATATATATTTTAAATTCTTCATATAAAAGCTATTTGTCATGGCTATTTTTTGAAAACAAAGGTTAAATGAATATTAAACAAATCACCTTGTGAACAGTGGTGGATCCAGGATTTTGGAAATTGAGCATGTTATCCTCTCCTGCTCATTTCATTACTCAACAGGGTTTTGCAGCCTCATGCAGTGAGAATTTTTTTGCCATCGAATTATGTATGATTTGGTCAAAGTTGATTGGAATGTTGTGGCGCACAAAAAAAAACGTATGTGCAAATTTATCATTTCCTCACCCATTTTGCTTCTGTGCGTTTTGGTAATTTGAAAGCAGTGTTTTCCCATTCCATTGTTCCATTACTAACTGGTGACAATAGCATTAGGAAGAGGATTTTCACACGTTTGGAAACTTGCTTACTGTGATGGGCTCCAGTTTTTTTTCTTTGTCCTTTAAATTTTGTAGACATAGTCGAGGCTCGTGGAAGAGCTAGTAATAGTACATTGAACGGATCAGGACACAGCAGGACAAAAGGAACAGCAGAGAGAGAGAGGGGGAAACATCAACAGTAGAGCCAAAGGCCAAAACAGAGGGAGGCAGACAAACAATGGGTGTGGGGAGCAATGGGGGTAGCAGAGGATGCATGAGGTAGACATGCAAGATGGATACAGAAGGAAACTCTCAGGAGGGAAAACTGGAAAATTGGAACGAGGAGGGGTTGGGGTGGGGATGGTTAACCAGGGAAGAAGAAAAAAAGTCATTGTTTTGGATTGGCAACGATCTGAGATGGTGGTGAACAGCTATCAATGTATAAATTAATGATGGGCAGTTGAAAATTGCATCAACAAAATCCATAAAGGGAACTCCAACCTCTGGTTGTACCGAATGGCTCAACGTTACAACTCGCAAAATGGTTGTACCTCCGCCAGCCTTTCTCGAGAGCAAATTTTCCTGTTATTCCCCTTACTTGTATACCCAAGTGGAGGGGTGGGCCTGCTCAGTCGACAAATCAACAAGCTGCTTCTGTAAGATCACGTGACCCTATACTATTTGCAATACAAGCCCATGGAAGCAGTGCTGCAACTATCTCGTATCCATTAAAGTGGTACATAAATTACATTTTACAATCTCACTGTCTATGTTGTTTCTAAGCTCCAATGAGAGCCATCATGTCCCACATCGTCTTTGCCCTTCTCCCCCAACCGGATTATCTTGAGTGCGCTGATGTACAAGAGGACCATATGCCTGTACCAAGGTTTCAGTCTCCTCCATCAGAGGTGATCCCATTTATCTGGTGTGCCATGCCTCCAGCATACACCTCCTGGTACGGTTTGGGGAGGTAGCCAGAATGTTCACCTCATCTCATGGAGAAAGAGGGCCAGCCCTCAACCCGTGCTTCGCAATGGTTATATTCAAAGACCTGGCGGTGTTCTTTGATGTGCTGACCCAAGGTCCTTCCGGTCTCTCCTATATACACATGGAATAATGTACACTACACCTGTGTGGTCACTCTTGTGCACTTGTTCTTGACAGTAGTAAGTGCTCGTCTCAAGCTATAAACTGGTTTGAAGTTCACCTTCACCCCCACCAAAGTTAAAAACCTACCAAACATTTTGGACAAGCCGGGTAAAAAAGGCAGAAGACAGAAACCCGTGGGTAATTCCTGTGGTATCCCCCATTTTCTTGGAGCGACCAATAGCATTTTGTTTTTTTGGCAGAGATGATCTGGGCAGCTGTTAGTTTTTAAGACCCATTGCAGACATTGTATTTTCTTCATCTTACCCTCCAAAATGGAAGGTACTGTTCTTGCCCTTTTTACCTCTGGCACCGAAAGTGAAGGAGGTTATGTTTTAACCCCTTTCTGTTTGTCTGTTTGTTTGTATGCAGGATATCTCAAAAAGTTGTGGACACATTCGGACGAAACTTGGTGGGCAGGTCGGGTATGTAACATGGAAGAATTGATTTGACTTTCGTGAAGATCCGCATCTGGATTCAAGAGTTTTTGAAGGGATTTTTCACCTTTGAGTGATGGCTAAAACGACATACAGTATAACAGGATATTTCAAAAAGTTATGGACGGATTCGGACGAAACTTCGTGGGTGAGTTGGTTAGGTCACAAGAACAATCAGATTAAATTTTAGTTCAGGTCCAAATCCAGATCCAGTATGCTCTCTCCCTATTACCCCTCGAGTTGTTATTGTTATGCCTTTTTTGCAATGTGTAGGCTCATGGACGATATCTGCAAACATAAAAAAAAATTTGATCTTGTTATTTGAAGAAAACCTCAAAAAGTAATGTCCATTTATTTCTAGATATTTTTAATGTTTTTTTTTTTTCTATTTATTTTATTTTTTTTCTATACGAAGTTGCAGCTGGTGTTGGAATATTTGCTCAAAAAATGCCGAGTCACTAATTTTTTTTGAGTTTCCATCAGTGGGTTTTCCGTCAATAGATCAGGTAAAAATAATAGACGTCAATAGACCAAGAAACAAAGTAAAATACTGGGGAATACTGGGGGAAAACAGTGAAATACTGGGGGAAAGGAATTCTTATATGAGTCTGCATTGCCGAATTTGTAACATTTCAATCATTTGAGACATTTCATACACTAACATCATGGGAGGATCCAGAAATTATTTGGGGGGGGGGGGGTTCACTGAAGGTTAAGATGTTCTCATATTGTGAAATATACCACCAAGCCTTATTCAAGTCAATGTAATCGTCGACGAAAAAAACGATTCATCTATCCAGAGCTCGCAGTGTCCGACCATAAATTTACTTTCCCCCACAGGAAAATTTGGGAATACCCAGCTATTTGACGAAAAGGCCTCAGTCCTGTCACAAATCGATTCTAAAGAAAAGATGAATATTTTGGAAACTTTGCGACGGATCTTTACAACAATGTAAATACACAAAATGTTTCCAAAACAAATCAATGAAAATATCGAACAAAATGTGGCAAAATGACCCCGAGCGCGAAACCTAAACTCGCCATTGCGGATCATCAGATCATTAATTATATAATGTGTGAGACGACCCATGAACCCGTTGTGAGAACGGTTGATAAAAAAATCATTTAAAAAAAAAAAAGAAAAAAAACCATAGCTCCAGTGAACTATATCACTGAGGTTGTTTGCTTTGATCAAATTCTCCCGACGAGTACTTGACTGAATCGGGAATTGAATTTTTTATAATTATTTCGTCGCCAAATTTGAACGAAACTTGATACTGCACACCGCAGGAGAATGGTGAGTAAGGTGGCCCAAAATTTTTCACGCCGTCTTGTCCCGTTTTGGCTGTATTTCGGGAACATACATATATATATATATATATATATATATATATATATATATATATATATATAAATATAGACACACACACAAGATGAGAGTTTTAGTAATATCGGTGATGTAGCCACTGAAACTTTGAAGTAACTGGTGAAATAGTTCAGGATTGTACTACGCTTTGCTGGAGCACACGACGAGGAAAATGTTGCCTTTCTCTTCAGAGCCACAACTCAACACTGAGTCGCAGGGATGAATACAGAACCAGTGGCGAAAAGTATCACGGCTCGGATTAATTGGCGAGTGAAAGCAAAAAACGTGCGATTGCCGATTCTGCAGTGATATCTCGCAAGACGATCACGTGACATAATTGTAAGGGCAGAGACGCTCTCAAAAGGCAGAAGACGTGTACCTCATAGATCACATGATATTTCGTTGGAAGTAAAAGAATTCATAATTGAAAAATCAAGTGAAGTAAAAAAAGATTTCCTTATCTTTGTCAAAGAAATCGAATCGGTGATCCGATTTGAAAGATCATGAAATAAACACGAAGTTGAGAAGAAAAAAAAACTCAGGAAGTACATGAGAAAACAAGATGGTGAAAGCACAAAGAAAAACTTTCAAAATAACTTGAATACTTCACAGGTGATTCAGGACATTCTACCGGAGATGAACCTTGAATGGAATTACGAATGATACAATACAAAATGCAACCATGGGTCCAGTGGACTTGAGGCATGGAGTCTCGGGGTAACATTTTAATTAAAATAAGTTATTCCTGTTAAAACTGAACAGAATATATACATATATATATATATATATATATATATATATATATATATATATATATATATATATATATATATATATATATATATATATATATATATACATACATACATACATCAGAAATGTAAAAATTCGACTTGAGGGACACATGAAAGGGCATGCAAATCAAATATAAACTGAAATAAAAAAAATTATAGCATATCAAAAAAAAATTGGCTGGGTCTCCTGGACCCTGTCTATGTATGCTCGGGTTAAAGGCACTAGAATGTCTTCATTTCCTTTTTGTCAGCATAGCTTTAGACTTCATCAGCTTTATTACTCCACCATTTGTCACACATAATCCTCAGCTTGTGCTGGAGCCAGCTGTGCTTGGTGGAGTACGGAGCGCTTGTTTTGATGCACATGGATCATTGAGGTGAGCTCGGCAAAGGGTGTGTCCGTCACAAACAAGCTGTTTTATCTCATCGTTCTCATCAAACCTGTCTTGGTGACGTCTGATGGTCCACCCTCGGGTCCTGCGTGAGGTGGGGTAAACAACTTCCTCAAAGCACTTCCAGTCTTCTTCAATGTTACCTGTTGTAAAATAAACAGCTTCGATCAAGATGTTCTTCAACTGCTTTGCTGAGTTGATCTTCCATTCCAGCATTGTTCAGGGGGGCAACATTAAATTTTGCTGGTGGCTTGCAATCTTTTGGTCACAGATATGCAGGACACCCGCACACATACACGGACACACACAATTCGCCTCATTGTGAAGAAAGCACACATGGGAAACTTGGGGACTTTTGATATGTTGTTCAATATGGTATTTTGCAACTATGATGAAAACATTAGCTTAGTACTATTTGTTTCCATGTTCAACCCAAATGCTCATCGACTACTACAGCAGGGTCTGCCAAAAGTCATGACTGTCTTTACATTGTAAATTGTGCTAAAGGCAATGTACTAAGTGTTTGTTTTTCTGTTGCAGGTTAATCTTAAGGGTTGACTTTATCATAGATAAGTGGACGCTTCAGCAGAGGGCACCGATTGTGGAGCTGTAATTCCGAAACAGTTGCAGTGTTGTGCGTGCACACTGCACAGCGTGAATTCCGAAGTACACATGGTGTGAGAATAGCACCAACAGATAAAGCCATAAGGACATGGGTAACAGCATTCCGACAGACTGGTTCAGTGGCAGATGCAAAAAGGTCAGGTTGTCCGAAGTCAGTGAGAATTGCAGCAAACATTGCGGCTCTCCGGGAAGATGTCGGGCGCTACCCAAATAAATTGTGTAAATGGCGATCCCATGAACTCCAGATTTCCGAGACTTCACTGTGTCTGATTATGAAAAAGGATATGATTATGAAAACCTTACATAACCCAGCACCTGGCAGGAACTAAACAGCAATATTCCAAGAGAAATCCTTCACATTCATTTGGAAACACTGGCATTTGTGATGGAGTGCATTGTGCAGCAGGCACAATTTTGCGTGGATGCCCGTGGCGGTCAATTACTGGATGTGATTTTCATGAAATAAATTGTGAATCGTCTCCAAAGTGTGTTCTTTCAATTCCACCTTTTATATTCTATGCAATATACTTCTTATTTCTTACATTGGTGTTTGAAATACAGTCAGGACTTTTGGCGGACTCTGCATAAACTCATTCCAGAGTTGTTGTAGTTTTGTCCTCTTTTCACCCCTCTTGTTCCACTGGCCTCCTCACGGATATTGTGCATCATGAGACAAGGGACCAAAGGATGATACGAATTGAACCATCTTTCTGCTGTAATGGATTGTGCTGCTAGAACTGTGCAAACATGAATGCAGCCATTTGAGTGGGTGGATGTGCGCAGATGAAATAATACAGTTTCACAATAGACAGGCGCAGCCTAAAGGGCATAATATCTGAAGTTCTTTCCATACAGTAACAAGACTAAGTTCAATTTTGTAATTGTTTCACTTATAGAACCAAGTCCCTTGTAATCAATGCAGATGCTTTTCCAAATACATCACCATTTTCCAGTTTCTAGTAACGTCGCATACACTGAAAAATGTAGCTTCATACAAACATGCAAGGACTTCATGACAAATGAAATGAGATAAACATGTTATATTCCTCCATATGAATGACAAAAACAAGTAAATCAATCTTGCTTAGAGCGAGCAGACACGTCATGGAGGAGATCGCTTTCAGATTATAATAATGTCATTGACAAAGAATAATTGGGTTGAGATGGTTGCCAAAGCGATCCAACAACCCATTCATATATTCTCATGCCAGGAGTGGAGATTGGTGGATATCCAACAACCATATATGAAAAGGTTTTGGCAAAAGAAAGAGATACCCCGTGGAACACCAGCTGTCAATGAAGTCAGGAGGAGAGACGCTTGGTGAAATGCATTTGCAATTAAACTGTTGAAGCATGTGACAGGTCAGCTATTTTTGTTTATCCTGTAATATCCCACTGCTGTAAAATATGTTCAGGGCATGGAGTATTTCAGAAAACCACCATCAGTCTATTCATTTATTTCCTGTTGGAAGCTCATTGCAGAACCCTCATGGAGCTCGTCTGTTTGTTTTGTTTGCCAGGAACGGTTTTAATGTGAGACGAGACGGTGATCAACACTGTGCATGCACACTCAATCCACAAGGGAAACTTGGCAATTGAACACAATATGAAAACAGGAAGCAAATTATTATTATTATTAAGAGCATCCTGTTATCTGGGAAATTGCAAGCAAATGCTCCGAGGGAGAGGCTTTCCATCAGTAGAAAACAAAAAAATAAAGACATGCCAAGGGCAGCTTGCATGAGATTGGAAACAAATTTTTTCATCTGGAATTTGGAAGAAGTTTGTTTCACTTAATGTGAACAGCCTTTCCACGAAGAAGCAAGCATTTCATTTTTTTGAATACAGTTCCGAGGCTCATACAAATAATGAAAACAAAAATCAGCAGGAAAAGAGAGAGAGAGAGAGAGAGAGAGAGAGAGAGAGAGAGAGAGAGAGAGAGAGAGAGAGAGAGAGGGAGAGAGAGAGAGAGAGAGAGAGAGAGAGAGAGAGAGAGAGAGAGAGAGAGAGAGAGAGAGAGAGAGAGAGAGAGAGAGAGAGAGAGAGAGAGAGAGAGAGAGAGAGAGAGAGAGAGAGAGAGAGAGAGAGAGAGAGAGAGAGAGAGAGAGAGAGAGAGAGAGAGAGAGAGAGAGAGAGAGAGAGAGAGAGAGAGAGAGAGAGAGAGAGAGAGAGAGAGAGAGAGAGAGAGAGAGAGAGAGAGAGAGAGAGAGAGAGAGAGAGAGAGAGAGAGAGAGAGAGAGAGAGAGAGATAGAGGGGGAGAGAGAGAGAGAGAGAGAGAGAGAGGGAGAGAGAGAGAGTGAGAGAGAGAGAGAGAGAGACGGTGAGAGAGAGAGAGAGAGAGAGAGTGAGAGACAGTGAGAGAGAGTGAGAGAGAGAGAGAGAGAGAGAGAGAGAGAGAGAGAGAGAGAGAGAGAGAGAGAGAGAGAGAGAGAGAGAGAGAGAGAGAGAGAGAGAGAGAGAGAGAGAGAGAGAGAGAGAGAGAGAGAGAGAGAGAGAGAGAGAGAGAGAGAGAGAGAGAGAGAGAGAGAGAGAGAGAGAGAGAGAGAGAGAGAGAGAGAGAGAGAGAGAGAGAGAGAGAGAGAGAGAGAGAGAGAGAGAGAGAGAGAGAGAGAGAGAGAGAGAGAGAGAGAGAGAGAGAGAGAGAGAGAGAGAGAGAGAGAGAGAGAGAGAGAGAGAGAGAGAGAGAGAGAGAGAGAGAGAGAGAGAGAGAGAGAGAGAGAGAGAGAGAGAGAGAGAGAGAGAGAGAGAGAGAGAGAGAGAGAGAGAGAGAGAGAGAGAGAGAGAGAGAGAGAGAGAGAGAGAGAGAGAGAGAGAGAGAGAGAGAGAGAGAGAGAGAGAGAGAGAGAGAGAGAGAGAGAGAGAGAGAGAGAGAGAGAGAGAGAGAGAGAGAGAGAGAGAGAGAGAGAGAGAGAGAGAGAGAGAGAGAGAGAGAGAGAGAGAGAGAGAGAGAGAGAGAGAGAGAGAGAGAGAGAGAGAGAGAGAGAGAGAGAGAGAGAGAGAGAGAGAGAGAGAGAGAGAGAGAGAGAGAGAGAGAGAGAGAGAGAGAGAGAGAGAGAGAGAGAGAGAGAGAGAGAGAGAGAGAGAGAGAGAGAGAGAGAGAGAGAGAGAGAGAGAGAGAGAGAGAGAGAGAGAGAGAGAGAGAGAGAGAGAGAGAGAGAGAGAGAGAGAGAGAGAGAGAGAGAGAGAGAGAGAGAGAGAGAGAGAGAGAGAGAGAGAGAGAGAGAGAGAGAGAGAGAGAGAGAGAGAGAGAGAGAGAGAGAGAGAGAGAGAGAGAGAGAGAGAGAGAGAGAGAGAGAGAGAGAGAGAGAGAGAGAGAGAGAGAGAGAGAGAGAGAGAGAGAGAGAGAGAGAGAGAGAGAGAGAGAGAGAGAGAGAGAGAGAGAGAGAGAGAGAGAGAGAGAGAGAGAGAGAGAGAGAGAGAGAGAGAGAGAGAGAGAGAGAGAGAGAGAGAGAGAGAGAGAGAGAGAGAGAGAGAGAGAGAGAGAGAGAGAGAGAGAGAGAGAGAGAGAGAGAGAGAGAGAGAGAGAGAGAGAGAGAGAGAGAGAGAGAGAGAGAGAGAGAGAGAGAGAGAGAGAGAGAGAGAGAGAGAGAGAGAGAGAGAGAGAGAGAGAGAGAGAGAGAGAGAGAGAGAGAGAGAGAGAGAGAGAGAGAGAGAGAGAGAGAGAGAGAGAGAGAGAGAGAGAGAGAGAGAGAGAGAGAGAGAGAGAGAGAGAGAGAGAGAGAGAGAGAGAGAGAGAGAGAGAGAGAGAGAGAGAGAGAGAGAGAGAGAGAGAGAGAGAGAGAGAGAGAGAGAGAGAGAGAGAGAGAGAGAGAGAGAGAGAGAGAGAGAGAGAGAGAGAGAGAGAGAGAGAGAGAGAGAGAGAGAGAGAGAGAGAGAGAGAGAGAGAGAGAGAGAGAGAGAGAGAGAGAGAGAGAGAGAGAGAGAGAGAGAGAGAGAGAGAGAGAGAGAGAGAGAGAGAGAGAGAGAGAGAGAGAGACGGGGAGAGAGAGAGACCGGGAGAGAGAGAGACGGGGAGAGAGAGAGACGGGGAGAGAGAGACGGGGGGGGGGAGAGAGAGAGAGAGAGAGAGAGAGAGAGAGAGAGAGAGAGAGAGAGAGAGAGAGAGAGAGAGAGAGAGAGAGAGAGAGAGAGAGAGAGAGAGAGAGAGAGAGAGAGAGAGAGAGAGAGAGAGAGAGAGAGAGAGAGAGAGAGAGAGAGAGAGAGAGAGACGGGGGGAGAGAGAGAGATGGATGGACACTAACGGCAGGTTTGAGGGACAAAAAGAGGGTGACTTGGAGAAATAAGGAGCGTCAGAAGGATTGAGAGGAAAGGTGGGACACATATGCATATTGTAACAGTCAGCCGGTCCGGCCCGGTTGCCCAGCTCAAATCCTGTGATTCGCTAAGCAACCACGCTATTCCTCCACCTCAGAGAACTCCCACTGATCCTCACATCCATGGCCGTGTTACCGTACAGATTGAGATCTCTGCAGCAGGTGAGTGGCATGCCGTTGGCAATCACGGGATAGATCTTACCTTTCATTGAGCAACAAAATTCCACTTGATGCAAGGAGCTCAATTCCATGAGCAATCTCTTCCTTCAACAGGATTTACTCAAAGCCACGAGATGAAACTGTTGAGGCAAGCAAGATGAACCAGAGATCAAGTCAGGTTTATTCATGTATCTACATTAATATTTGCAAGTGTTTGTGCATTATTCTTTCATGGCCAAACTGTAGCACCAAGAGGATCCAAATTTTGGGTGTAGCAACTTCAGAATCTGGGCAAGGTTCTAAGTGACCCCCCCCCCCACCGCCCCACAACATCCCACCCCCACAAGGAAATTCTCTTCATGTATGTTTGTATAGTTCTGACAATCATAGAAAATAAACGGTTCGGCCAATCTCCACCAAATTTGGCAGAAGTGCTGGGGGGTACACAGGTTCAAGTCAAAGCCACCAAAAGGTCACTTTAAAATGTATATTCATGTACGTTTGTATAGTTTGTTCACCGGTGTATATGTATATTGGGATGCGGGATCAGACAGTGCTGCAGCTGGCCTGCAGGTAAAAGGTAACCACCATGAGGCAATAACTCCATAACATTTCAATGTGTGCTGTGCTCTTTATTGTTGACTGCTCAGTCTTCAGGCACTACCCACAACAGCTGCAAAGTTTGCACCAGCTCCCCCAGGGCAAAGATGTTAAACTGCCACATTGCTTCCCTCCATGTCTGCACCAGGGCTATCCAAGAGCAGCAGGACACGACACAGCACAGGATCAGTACAGTGTCGAGATCTGGCACAGCAATAAAGCCCAGCACAGTGAGCAGACCGACTTGGCACCGGTGAACAAATGGGAGAGCAGGGATGAGCAATATGCATCCAACCAGACAGTCACAGGGAACGAGCGATAACCGCCCTTAAACAGAGCTCTGCTGCCTCACCCCACCTTTCTCTCTTATATGATCGAAAAATTTACATGGACACCTCGGCCCAATTGGCTACACAGCACGGGGCATGTCTGCTCTGTGATCCGTTCTTTGCCTGAACCAAAGCGCTCTGCTTTAACCAATGTTGGTGCCATGAAAGCTTGCTCCCACCACAAGGGCTCAGTTGGCAATGGGGAAGAAGAAAGATGGATGCAGGGGAAAAAATTTAGATAACGTAAAAAGCAAACTGGGATTAAAAAAAAACACGAGGGAGTTGGATGGGTATCTATTACATATGCAACACATGTCTGTTCACATGGAGTACAATACACTTATCTAATTAAGTACTTACAAAATAACGCTGGGTCCTCATACTAGTATAAACACTCAGTGTACAAAACATTAGGAACACCTGCTCTTTCCATGAAATAGAATGATCAGATGAATCCCGGTGAAAGCTATGATCCCTTATTGATTGCACCTGTTAAATCCACTTCAATCAATCAGTGTTGATGAAGGGGAGGAGACAGGTAAAAGAAGGATTTTTAAGCCTTGAGACGATTGAGACATGGATCGTGGATGTGCGCCATTCAGACGGTGAATGGGCAAGACAAAAGATTTAAGAGCCTTTGAACAGGGTATGGTAGTATGTGCCAGGCATACATATTTGAGTGTGTCAAGAACTGCCACGCCGCTGGGTTTTTAACACTCAACATTTTCCCATGTGTATCAAGAATGGTCCACCACCCAAAGGACATCCAGCCAACGACAGGCCAGTGGTAGAAGATGGCTCATTGATGAAAGAGGCCCAAGGAGGCTGACGTGAATTTTGCAGAGTAACAGACGGGCTTCGGTTAGTCAACTGACGGTCCAGGGCAACATTGGTGCCAAAAGACCCATAAAACAATGCACAACTCATCGTACCTTTACACAAATGGGGTATGGCAGCCGACGAATCTTCAGAGTTCCACTTCTTTCAGCGAAAAACAAGAACCGACAGTTGCAGTGGACGAAGGAACAAATTCACTGGACACTGAAGGATTGGAAAAAAACATTTCCTGGTCTGATGAATCCTGGTTCTTGCTGTATCAAGCTGATGGGAGGACGAGGTTATGAAAAAACAAACAAACACATGAGTCCATGCATCCATCATGTCATGTGTCAACATTGCAAGCTGGTGCTGGTGGTGTGATGGTGTGGGGTGTGTTTTCATGGCACACACTGGGCCCCTTGATAAAAGTGGAGCAACGTTTGAATGCCACATGATATCTGAACATCAAATTGCCAATCAGATGCATCCCTTCATGGCAGCAGTGTATCCATCTGCGAATGGATTTCTTCAGCAGGATAATGCCCCATGCCACAAGGCCAGCATTGCCCAGGATTGGTTCCACTAACATGACAGTGAATTCAGTTTACTACAGTGGCCTGCCCAGTCACCAAATTTCAATCCAATTGAGCATCTGTGGGATGAGATGGAACGAGCTATTCAGAGTAGAGATCCACTCCCAGCCAACTTGACACAACTGTGGGAAGCATTGGAGTCAACATTGGCCAACATCCCAATGGAATGCTTTCAACACCATGTAGAGTCCATGCCCTGACAAATTGAGGCTGTTCTGAGGACAAAATGGGTTGAAACTCAATACAAGGAAGGTGTTCCTCATGTTTTGCATGCTGAGTGTATATTGTTGCGATTATGGAAAAGACCCCATGCATTCAGGGACATGTAGGATTTTCCGCAGACAGATATTTATTTAGTTTGTACGAAGATAGATGTCCTACCTATTGTGTACAGGGATTTTGGGAGGGAGATCTGTTGTGAGTTAGCATATTCAATTTCTCTTTAATCCCTCCATCTATCAATCCATATTTGACAATTCTTTAACTCCAGCTACCCTTCCATCGCCACTCCCTCACTCTTTGCCTTTCGAAACCCATAACCCCTCACGATCCTGCTCATTGCTTTTCAAACTCGAAAACTCCTCATGATCCTACTCTTTGCCTTTCAAACTTCCTAACTCCTCATGATCCCGCTCTTTGCCTTTCAACCCCCATGGAAAATTGTCGATTCACCTGAATCCACCCTTTCATTCCTCATCTCAAACTCCTCCCCTCTTCCTTTTGCCTCAAACTCCCCACTTTACAACAACCCTTCAAGCCTTCCCACCATCCTTTTCATTTCACATCCAAACCATCCCCCTACCCCACACATCACAAATTACCCCGATTAGTTAAACACAATGGACCCAATTTTTTTGTTAACTCCTAAGGAGGATCCTTAATTGTGTGAAAACCACCTTGTAATTTAATGAACTTGTTCTTTTCTTGCCTGCAAAACTCCCATTTAAAACACAATAACGGCTATCATTAGAGCTGCAGGATCATTAAGGCTGCAGATATCGCTGCAGCTAATGTCATTGTGTGTTCAATGGAGACAACAGCTGCCACTGACATCATTGTGCGTTCATTGGAGACAACAACAACAACCATACCCCCTATCGGTAGTTGTAAGAGTAGATCGGCTTGACCTCCATGGAGAGCAGATGTGGAAAAAGTGGATAAAAGTTGGTGGTAAAAGGCTAGAACTCTTCATGCTAAAATGGAATTCCGGGGTGCTTTTCCATGGAAATCCGCAGACATTCGAGATGCCTTTCTACGGAGATCAGCAAGTAGATTCTGGGTGCCTTCCCATGTAGATTGGCAAGCACTCTCATGAACCAAGCTTTTGATACACCACACAACTCCATATACCAAGCGCTTCGGTCTGCTGGGCAGTTTTATTCTCGACTTGTCTCGCCTGCCAGGAACTCTTGACATTCGAGATTCCACTCGCCCCCGTCTGCCGGAAGGTTTTGTCTTGTAGTGCTCCGATCCACTACATGTCGCCTGCTAGGAGTGCTCTCGGCTCGTCTTATGTGCTTGGATGTTTGCACTCCTCTCGACACTACTCTCAACTCGTCTCATGTGCCAGGACTTTTGATTAACCTCACTCACCCATCAAGCTCTCCTTTCCTCAAGGGAAGTCCATGTTATGATCTCTTTAAAAATGGTATGTGCTGCATGAAAGTGATGGGTGGTTTTGCTACCTGTTTGAATGTGCTGCGTTAACGTACTCAATTTCGTTCAATCCTGAACTCATGCAAGCATTAGGGGACCATTGCCCCCAACCCCCCGGCTTCCCATCAAGTCCCACCACAAAACACAAATCCAGAACACCCCCTTCCCCTCCCCATTTTCCCGTCCTTGCTCATCCATCCTCTTCACTCCTACCCCCTCCTTGCACCCCTACCTTCTGGAGTGTAAAGCAATGTGTGGTGAAGCATCGCTTTCCCCCCCTTGCCTCCCTTCATCGCCCTCTCACACCCCCCTTTCCTCACCCACTTCTTTTCTTCCCCTCCCTCCTCTCTCTCTCCCACCCCTCCCTCTCTCCCCCACCTCCCCCCATCCTCGTTGCCCACCCTCCCTCCTCACTCTCTCCCTCTCCCACCTCTTTCTTTGTCCCTCTCCTCCCTCAGGCCTAATATTCCAATCAACGAAGCAATGGGTGTTTTTGATGTGTGTGTGTGTATGTATGTATATATATATATATATATATATATATATATATATATATATATATATATATATATATATATATATATATATATATATATATATATACATATTATGATGTTTTGAAACCTGTTCACACCACTCACAGTGTGGAGTCGTATAATGGTTGAGATATACACTACATGGCCAAAAGTGTGCGGACACCCCTTATAATTAGTGGATTCGGCCATTTCAGCCACATCCATTTGTGACAGGTGTATAAAATCAAGCACACAGCCATGTAATCTCTTTAGACAAACATTGACAGTGGAATGGGCCATACTGAAGAGCTCAGTGACTTTCAACATGGCACCGTCATAGGATGATACCTTTCCAACAAGTCAGTTCATCAGATTTCTGCTCTGCTAGAGCTGCCCCAGTCAACTGTAAATGCTGTTAATGTGAAGTGGAAACGTCTTGGAGCAACAACAGCTCAGCCGTGAAGTGGTAGGCCACACAAGCTCACAGAATGGGACCACAGAGTGCTGAAGCACATAGCGCGGAAAAATCGTCTGTCGTCGGTTGCAACACTCACAACTGAGATCCAAACTGACTCTGGAAGCAACTTCAGCACTAACACTGTTCATCGAGAGCTTCATGAAATGGGTTTCCATGGCCGAACAGCCACACACAAGACTAAGATCACCATGTGCAATGCCAAGCATCAGCTGGAGTGCTGTAAAAGCTCACTGTCATTGGAGTCTGGATCAGTGAAAACGTGTTTTCTGGAGTGATGAATCATGCCTCACCATGTGGCAGTTCAAAGGACGAATCTAGACTTGGCTGTTGCCAGGAAAACACTACCTGCCCGAATGCATCGTGCCAACTGTAAAGTTTGGTGGAGGAGGAATAATGGTCTGGGGCTGTGTTTTTATGGTTCAGGCTCAGTCCCTTAGTTCCAGTGAAGGGAAATCATCATGCTGCAGTGCACAATGACATTCTACATGATTCTGTGCTTCCAACTTTGCGGCAACAGTTTGGGGAAGCCCCTTTCCTGTTTCAGCATGGTAATGCCCGTGCACAAAGGAAGGTCCATACAGAAATGATTTGTCGAGATTCTTGTGGAAGAACTTGACTGCCTTGCACAGAGCCCTGACCTCAACATCATCAAACATCTTTGGGATGAATTTGAACGCCGACTGCGAGCCAGACCTAATCGCCCAACATCAGTGCCTGACCTCACTAATGCTCTTGTGGCTGAATGGAAGCAAATCCCCGCAGCAATGTTACAACATCTCATGGAAAGCCTTCCGAGAAGAGTGGAGGCTGTTATAGCAGCAAAGAAGGAACCAACTCAATATTCATGGCCATGATTTTGGAATGAGATGTTGGACGAGCAGGTGTCCATATACTTTTGGCTATGTAGTATATATTGTTGTGGTTACCAGATTCGCAAACCACCATTCAGGTCCCTTAGGTGAGGTATCTCGGTAAGTGCATGTGTAGTTAGGCCCAAACCCGTTGTCTAGTGGGAATACATGTCATTTATGCGAGCTGCGACTCTTCAGGATAGCCGTTTTTCTTTTACTATCTTTATTTTGGACCAACCGCCATGATTACCACCACAACCACAACATCAACCACCAACCACAACGCCGCTTCACCACAACCGCCACGACCTTCACGTCACACCTCGCAACCGTAGCATCGCCACCGTTCTTGCCCCGCTGTGGGTACCGCTGTTGGACTCGTGCAGGGCGCACGTCGAACAGCGTGTACAAAATCACGGATTTTGTGCTTCAAAAACGGATCAAAAACGACACACGCCCACTTTTTGCCGTCCAATCGGTGAGGGAGGGGCGATTTGGCCCCGCCTCCAGAACGATCGATATATGCAAATTTGTGGATCAAAAAGCCTTCACGCCCACTTTTTCTCGGGCCAATGGGGAGCGAGGTGAAAGGTCAAAGGGAGGGGGTCAAAGGTGAAGCTACGGGGGGATAAAAGGACCGTGTTCGTCAGTCAGAGCTGTGTGGAAGTCTGGAGCCCGAAGCCTGCAGTAGCTGGAGAAGCTGAAGAGAGTCGAACGAGGAGAGCCCAAAGAAGAGTCCAGGGTGGAGAGTCCAGAGGCGGAGAGGTGGCAGCGGCGAAGGCAGACGAGGGGGTGCTCGCGTCGGTGCCGGGAGCTGCACGCCCGAGGGAGGCCGACAGCGCGACCTGGCCGAGGTGGAGACGCTCGTCGCACATAATAAAGATCCTCTATACCCCGAGCATCAGCAACCCCCTCCTGTTTCCCCCCGCGCTGAGATAGTGCGACCAAGGGGGCCCCTTTCCCACCCCCTGCCAGGCACTGTCCGCGAGGCCCGCGGAGTGAGGCGCCATCGCCGCTCCGCGTCTCATCACCAGACGGGTAGGCGCGACCCGGTCTCGGCCTCAGGCCCGCCTCATTCTTGAGGGTATTCTTTCCTTGGTTTTGGGTATGTGTTGTCGGCGCCGTCTGTGAAGTAGAATTGTATAAGTGTTGCCGTGTGCTCGGTAGTCGGTATTAGCTCTGCATTGTCTTCGCTTTTATATTTGCTTTTTGTGTAAATGGAATTGTGTTTTCTTTTTTTTTTGTGTGCTTTTGGTGGAATTGAAGATGTGTGCTTCCCGTGTGCCGCGAATAAATGTGCTTTATTATTGAACTGTTCTCCCGCTTCGCTTCGTCTTTTTCTCCCATTGAACCCTCATCTTGCTTCACGTAAAGGGTTGGTAGTGGGCTGAATACGCCCGATAATTAATCGAACCGTCGAGGTCGACGATAACACCGCTCGGTTATTCTGATAGTACGGAACGGGTCGCTTAAGTGGCCCGTGTCCGAAGTCGACCTGCGGCGAGGTGCGATCGCCCGGTCTACCCTCCGCGTGGGTACTTAGGTAGGTCGAATTCGGCGAGCAACCCTATCCCACGCGGGGGCTGATTGGCTCGATCGCGGTGAGACCGAAAGGTCCACCCGTGACTGGTTCCCGGCGTTAGTCCGAGAGGGTCACGACTGGATTGTCCGTCCGGTGGGCGACGTGCCGCGATTCGAGTTACGTGGCCGTCAGCACGCCGGCGGGCGCGAAAACCGCAACAATATGTATATATATTTTGACAAAAGTCTTTTTTGAGGAAGAGGTGACTGTGAATGTGAAGCATTACGTAAACATGTTGAACACATTTTTCTGGACTTATGTGATTAACGTTCTAGGTGCTTGGTTTCCACGGGACAGAGCAAATGTACATACAGCTCGCTTGTCCATGCAGAGGCTCAAAAATCACTTTCCTGGAAAATTAATTTCCGATCGGTCTGGATTCCCTTGCAGGCCTCCATGTTCTCCTGACCTCTAACCTTAAGATTTTTTTGCGGAGATTTGTTTAGAAGAATGTTTTCATGGAGAACCCAATGAACATCCCTGAACTCAAAGATGCTGACGCAACAAGGCTTATTTCCAGACTATCAAGTAAAACACTTCAGTCTGTATAGCCACGATCTACTTGATACTTACGTGTGCAGAACTTGGAGGAGGACATGTTGAAGATTCAAGCTTTATGAGTTCCTTTTAAGTACCATCTAAATTGTATGTTCCACATATGTTGCCATGATAATTCTGAGAATTAAACGATTCCTTGTAAAGTCAAGTTAAAAATGGTGCAAGAAGCATAATTAACTACATTATTGGATAATAGGATTAAATTGCTATTCTGCCACATAACACGGTGATTTGTTACGACATTGACCGAGAAGGTAAAGCAATAAACATCATCATGCTTTCAGCTACGCACAACAAATCCCATGTACAAGTTTACAAGCGTGAAATGCCTCGACGAAGGGCAATGCCTGTCATTAAATATTTGCGGAAATTTTTTTTTTTATATCTTTTTCCGGCTGATTGATGCACACAGCATGAGGCTTTCCAGCTGAGAAAAATGTGATCTCATTTAGGTAACGACCTGTGCCATTGAAGCACAGCTGGTTGAAAGAAACATCTCGACGTATGATGCCTTTGTTATATTCTTCGTGTGCTGCTAGGATTGCACACACTTCTGAGCTGTCTAGCCTGGGTTTGAATCCGTACTCAGCTATAAACTGTCATCTTGCTGTTTCACAGGCATCAGGCAGGGTGATTCATCAATGTGTGTGCCATCCCTCCGATGGGCATCCAGTCTGCCATCATTAATTGGTGGACCTAAAAGATCCCAAAAGTGGTACTTGACGACCAGGCGAGCTATCGCCGGTACCCTGAAACAAATTACAATTTCTTGTCCTGACTACCACCGGAGAGACAATGACGAACAGTGTCGTTGTTGTCATGAGGCTGATTTTGGCAGCATCGAATCTCTGCCTTAATTGCTCAAATTCCAGAATTTCAGACATCGATACTTCGTGTGCATCTTTCGTGGCTGGAGTTCCGTCACTCGTGACAAACGTCGTAAAAAAGTATGGTGAGTAATACGATATGGGCAAACATGTTAATGGCAAATGAGGAGACTAAAACATGGCACACTTCCACCATTCCAGTATGAGCTTGGGGATGAAGCTGCACAGCGAGTAAGCCCCATGCTGCGCCAAAGGCATTTCGGGATTAGCACGGGATGCTTACATACCAAAGCATGAAGGACACCTCTCCACAGGCTTTGAGACTATATTTTGCACGCTGACGTTTATTCCTTTTTCACAGAAGACTTTCCTTTTTAATGACTGACCATCATGTTTATTCATGATTTCCACTCTTACAATTTTTTAGAGTGTTTTTGGTTTTTTGTTTTTTTTTTGAAACCCAAACTCTGAATGAAGCTGGAATTTGAAAAGGATATGCCTTGGAAACAAGCTTATCTCACCTTGTCACATTCAGCCTGATGTACTGAAAAAAAATTTCATGGCTTGCAGAAACCCGCTGTGACATTACTTAATGCTGGCTGGAAGCCGGGTGGTTGGAGAGGCTGCAAAATCAAACAATTACCATAACTTTTAAAGCTCAGCTGTTGTTTTGGTGACCAAGGCTGGCTTTCATATGCAGAAACACGCTCGTGGTGGGGAATTGGTCGAGTTACTTGAAACTTTTGAATTAACAGCACTCAGAGCACTTCTGTTACGATAATCGTATAAATAATTAATATTTTTGGTTTCAATTAAACTTGATGGCTTGAGAATGTTCATGCATTAATGAACTCGTTACTCATAAGAATCTCTTTTGGAACTTTGAATGCTAATTTTATTATTCTCTCTATTTGTACACCATCGCTTCAAAGTGTTTTAAGCATAGAAAGAAATGTAAGCCTCATTGTAACATATATATATATATATATACACACACCTGATGTACTAGATTGTTTGCCATTGCCTTCTTTGCAGTATTGGAACAGCAAACTGCGATTTGGCCATGATGCCTGAGATAACTCATCTACTCTTCACGAAGGACACCGTGGGATCTTTAACATCCGCCAACTAATGCTGGCCCACAGGATGCCAGGTTTACGTTCGTCCGAGAGATGGCACACAAATTGATTAATCACCCGGTCTGTGAAACTCCGAGATGATAGTTGACAGTTGGGCTGAGATTTGAACCCAAGCTTGACAGCTTCGAGGCGAGTGTGCATACCACTGAGCCATCCTGCCAGCCGACTTTTAACTCCTGCAACCCAATCACCCACAACTGCAGTGGAGCACGGACATTGGCAGCTTGGGCATGGACTGTGTCATCTTTCAAAGTCAATGCAATTAAAGAAATTATATTAGTTAGAAAAGTCATGCTTGATAATGGGATAGCAAAGGGATACTCTCCAGTCTAAAATAATAAAATATGGCAGAACGGCAGGAGGCAGACACTCTTGGGTAGTGTGCTGCTGTACTACCCAGACCTTTCCGAAATAATTGGCAAGATAGTACGCAGCACACGGATTCATGTCATTCCTCAGCTGAAGGACAGGGTCTAAAGTGGTGACAAATTATGAGTCGTTTACCATTCAGCATGCAGAGACTGTCACCAATTCTAGTTTGGTGAAAATGGAAGGAATTTAAAACAAAGACTGTATGAACATGATAGATCAACTAGACTTGGAAAGGTGTCACAATCAGCGATAGCACGTCATGACCTACAATCTGGCCAAAATTTGACTGTGGGATCCATGTCTGAGGCACGATGCCTAATAAATGACACCGATTCCGAAGGCATGGCTCATCAAGAGCCGAGAGAGTTGTTCAAACTGTGGAGACCATGGACGTACTAACAAATGGCAAAAAAAATGGATGGTTCAAACAGCTGGATAAGGTGAGCAAAAAACAATTGTTGATCCCCAACATCACATCCACACATTCACAACACCCAGTGGATCCTCCAGCAATAAATGCAACCGATATGTCAATCATTCAACCTGCATCAATCATGCAACTCATGTCCAAACCAGCCATGTTCATGCTCCGGAAACACAAAACCATTTACTCTCTGTTATGTCCACAGACATGTTACATGAGCGCTGTGAGCCGATGGTTATTCACGCTGTTGCTTTATGCCAACTGTACTGGTTTATATACTGCCCCTCCTGTTTTACGTTTTTTTATTGGACTGCCCCTCTGGTTTTACAGCGCTCCCGCCATTTTGTGAGACCAACGATTAAAAGCTGTGCATTTGATTACATACTCGGCTTATCATCGCGAAACTTATATCATCGCGCTCGGCTTGGAAGACACAAGTGATGCAAGGAAAAAAGCGTTGCTGCAGCATCTTGATGACTCAGACCCAGGCCCTTCAGTTCAACAAATGCAGCAGCGACGCATGCGCCCCCGAGAGTGCTGTGGCAATTGTGGCTCCGCTTTCCATGCTACGAGAGCATCAGATTTCCCTGCATGTGGGCAGATATGCAGCAACTGTGGAAAACTAAATCATTTTGCCAAAGTGTGTCGCTCTGCCCCTGCCTCAACGCCAGCACCACGAAAATCTCAACTTACACACACAACACCCACCATTATACACAATATGTGCTCCAGCCTGGTGGCTTTCAAAACATGCACCGTTCATCTGGGTGATGTGTGTGTACCCCTGCTATTGGGCACAAGGGCTACAGTATCTTTACTCAACCTGGACACTTATAAACGATTTTTCATCCACCTGCTGCTACAGCACCCCTACACTGCTCTCTGGGGGTATGGCATTCCCAAAATCGACATAATGGACACCATTCAACTACCTGTGCGCTCCAGCACCAAGCACTTGACTGCGTTCTCATTCCACATCACCCGTCGCGGTGTCAACCTCCTGGACCTCGACCTCTTCACAAGGCTAGATTTCTCCCTAATTAATGCCAGTGGGTCAGCAATTCTGCAGGGTGCCTCCCCATGGCAGCAGAAATGGCTCATACTGTTTAACGCACTGGGCTGCCTCACCACCATGACCCACCAGCCCCTCCTCGACTCTACAGTGACCCCGGTCATCCAGCCACTGCGACACATCCCACTCGCTGTCCATGACAGGGTGGCTGCTGAACTCAAACTCTTGTTGAAAGCTGGAATTGTCGAACCAGTCAATGTGGCCCCTTGGATATCAAATCTGGTGGTTGCCAGAAAAAAAGTCGGGAGGACTGAGTATCTGCATGGACCTTTGTGCAGTAAACAGGGCTGTCATCCCAAAGAAATACCTGCTACCAACATATGAGGAACTGACCACCCAGTTCTATGGCTCCACAGTGCTTTCCATGCTGGACCTTCACCAGGGCTATCTCCAGGTGCCCTCCCACCCCAATAACAGGGACCTGACAGCGTTTGTCACCCATGCTGGAGTATTCCATTACACCAGGATGCCTTTTGGGCTCAGCTCGGCTCTAAGCTGCTTTCAGAAAGTGATGTCCTCCATCCTAGCAGGGATTTCAGGATTGGTCATTTACCCAGATGACATCATCGTACATGGGTCTGACAGAAATGTTCTTAATGAGCATCTGCACAGGGTGTTTGCAGTGCTCGCCAAACGCAACCTCACCTTGAATGGTGAAAAGTGTGCGTTTCCTGTGCTGGATATTGAGTTTGTGGGATTTTGCCTGTCAGCTCGGGGCATCTCTCCACTTCAATCCAACATCGAGGCAATCCATCGCATTCCAGAGCCAACCTCAGCAGCCCACGTTGCTTCTTTCCTGGGCATAACGGCGTATTACCTGTGGTTCCTGCTATGATACTCCACCACGACAGCACCGCTCTGCCAGCTGCTCAGAAAGGATGAGCCCTGGGTTTGGCCACCAGCCTGGGCTGAAGCTGTCCACCTCTTGAAATCTTAGCTTACCACATCACCCATCCTGGCTCACTTCCACCTGGCCAGCCGCACCCTCATCACCTGTGCTGTGTCAGCCGCTGCTGTGGGAGCTGTGCCTTCGCAGGTGCAGGATGGTGTGGAGAAGCCATCGCCTTTGCTTTCTGGACCCTCACTCTGACGGAACAGAGGTATTCTGTGGATGAATGTGAGGTGCTGGTCTGCATCTGGGCATCTGCGAAATGTCCACAACCTGGACGTTTTCTGTGCTGGACGTTTTCCCACTCGACGAAAAGGCCACGATATATGGATACCCACTTTTCCCACTTTTCCCACTCCCACTGTGCTGGACGGAAAAAAAAATGTCACTGACGCTAACCATTACCTTGACGTGTTTCGACTTATGAGTAACTTACAAGTAACGTGTGTCGACGTTTGCACGGCGACATGTGACGTCACCGCTGAGGAGCAATGACGTCATGACATCGGTCATTCGCTAACATCATTATGTCTGTCGTCGACAGACCGTCACTGCTGAGAGGCATCATGCCACTCCGAGAAAACAGCGTTCAGCTGAACACTGATGCTAACCATTACCTTGACGTGTTTCGACTTAGGAGTAACTTACAAATAACGTGTGTCGACGTATCAATGATCGCGTGACGTGCCTACAACTTATGGCCAGCATTATGCGGAACGTGCGAGTCACACGCTGGCATACGTCGAAAAATTTCAAGCATGGAAAATTTGTCTAACACCTCGGTATACTACGACGTATGCCAGCGTACTACTAAAAAAGCCAGCGTACTACGATGTATGCCAGCGTGCTCTTAACGTATACAAACTTACCCATAACGTATTCGTCGTGTGCCAGTGTTTTAGCCAAATTTTGCATACATCAGGCATACGCTGGTTAAATTGTCAAGGTGTGACAGGGCCTTAACACAATATTTCAAAAACTGTTGAACATTTTGCTTTCATATTGCAGATATCTATTCCTCATGACATTATCTCAACCTGATTAGATCACGACGGTCATTGGCTGAACTATGTTGCCCTGGCAACCATATCGGTAACTTGGCTTGTGTATTTGATATTTCAAAAACCGTTCAAGATTTTGCTTTCATATGACACAGATCTAATCCTCATACCACCCAGCTGGGACCTTGAGTATCAGCTCCTTGTTCTGATTGCATGAATTTTTATAATACCCTTATAAATTATAATTGACGTTATTCGACGCAAAATACTCACACTTGTCTTTATATTAATGACAGGATGTTTAAATAATTGTTGTTACCCTCATTTTCAATAGATACATCAAAGAATACAGAGAGTACACTATACTGTATGTGTACTGCTTAGGAAATGCATTTTTAAATGGTGTTTCATGTTGTTTTTCGTACTATAAGAATCCCCCCCCCCCCAGCAGATTCATGTTTTTGGATGGATATTTTGTGTTTCGGTTTCAAATGCAATCAAATAGGGCTGGTCCATCTGCATCTAATCAATGAAAGTGACTGCAAACCACATGCCCATATTAACTCAGTATTCGAGGCATCAAAGGTATAAATGGAGTGAAAATGAAGTTAAACCAGAAAGCATACCAAAATACAAAGGTCGTTCGGGTCCACTTTGCACTCGAACTAAACTTGACGAAAACAGCGATCTCATTTTTTTTTAATGTAAATTTTAATCATTTGTACTTTTCATATTGTCATAATTAAGGTTTGTTGAACTTTGATGACAAAGGTCAAATTATGAAATAAGTTATGCCCTCGACGGCTGGACACACATACACACACAATTGCAAAACCCCATCTCTCGCTATGTGGGGGTGTTTCAGAAACACATATATATATATATATATATATATATATATATATATATATATATATATATATATATATATATATATATATATATATATATATATATATATATATATATATATATATATATATATATATATATATATATGCCTGGTGTTGGCGCAGTGGTTAGGGCAGCGGCTTGGGATCCAAAAGGTCCTGAGTTCAATCCACGTTGGGCCACTGAATTAATACACCAGGGGGTTGACTCAGCCTGTCATCCTTCCAAGGTCGACGAAATGAGTACCAGTATACTGGGCCGGTGTATACCCCGGTTAAAATAGGTGTACCATATCCCTGTGTCGTAAGAGGTGACCAGTGTTGCATCAGGAAGGGCATCCGGCGTAAAACATGTGCCAAATCACTATGCGGATCATACGGATGATCCGCTGTGGCGACCCCTAACGGGAGCAGCCGGAAGAAGAAGAAGAAGAAGAAGAAGAAGAAGAAGAAGAAGAAGATATATATAATTTTGTTACGGCTGTGGAAATTAGCATTACACCATAAAGGGCCCGTAGGTGAGATATCTCGAAGTACATGTGTAGTTAGCCCTAACCCATTGTATAGAGGGAATTTATGTGATCCATTCGTGCTGCGATCCTTTGAGTTTGGCGTTTTTCTTTTTCTACCTTTTATTTCAAACACACAACATTTCAACAACCACGCCATCCCCATCACAGCGCCAACCACACTGCAACCACGCCACCTCTGCCATCTACGCTACCACATCTTCACCACTCGCCATTCAACAGGCTCTGTGCGGTTACGATCTCAGTTTTTTTTGTTTTTTGTTTTTTTTCAAAACGGAGATCATTTAGTGCGGCTAGTTTGCATGTAATCACCAGGTTCAAGTGCACGAGTCTTCAGCATTGAGGTTAAGCACTAAATTGGATGAAGATTTTTTTTTTTAAATAATGAGCTATGGTGTGAACAATCGCACTATGAGGATGAGGCATAGGCCCAAGCCAAACTCAAGGGAAGGCAATAGCACACTCGGCCTAATAGTTATCGTCATGGGCCAATCAATGGTTCACAGCGAACTGACAATATTATTGCCTGGACCTGAAACACATACATATATATATATATATATATATATATATATATATATATATATATATATATATATATATATATATATATATATATATATATATATATATCTCTTCTTCTTTCGGCTGCTCCTGTTCGGGGTCGCACCAGCCTTAAGGCCCGGTCACACCTTGACGTTTTAGCCAACGTATGCCGATTTTTGATTTTTTTTTCTAAAACGCTGGCACACGTTGAATACGTTATGGGTAAGTTATGATAACATTGAGAGCACGCTGAAAAACACTGCGATACGTCGTTGCACGTTGGCTTTAAACGTTGTACTTTTCGGTTGTCCTCAAATTTTTTCATGCTTGAAATTTCACGACGTATGCCGGCGTATGACTCACACGTTCCGCTACGCTGGCCACAAGTTGTATGCACGGTCTGCGATCGTTGACAGACGTCAACACATGCTACTTGTAAGTTAATCATAAGTTGAGACACGCCGAGGTAATGTTTAGCGTACCCGAAACTTATTTATAACCTATGATTAACGTGTTGTTGGCACGTTACGCGATCGTTGCCACACATCGACAGACGTTACTTTTAAGTTACTCATAGGCTGAAAGACGTCGGTATAATGGATCGTGCTTGCGTCAGCGTCCACGGCCACGGCCAGGACACTTATTTGCAGCATTCTTCAAACTTTTCTTCGGCATGACGAGGATGTTCACACTTCGATGTCTAGCTTGGCTATGATTCCAATTGTCCATCGGCAGCGTCTATTTAAAATAGTCGAGTTTGAGCGTTTTAACATGTTCAGAAGAAACGCTTCAAATTTCCAAACCCCAGCGTCAAAAAACAAAGGCGAGTGACAGCAATTTAAATCGTTCATTGTAAACAATGAAAATAGTTGAGTGGTACCGTTTAAAAGTCGTTGAGTGTAAAAAAAATCCAATTGTTGAGCACAAGCGTCTACTTTCAATAGTGGAGATGCAGCCATTTAAATCGTTGAGTGGCAGCCTATGAACCTACCCGTGGACACGCGGACGCAAGGAGGATCCATCATAACCCACACCCTCCGCCTCACACTCACCTACTACTGTCAGCATGAACAAACTGCTACTAATACTAATACTAATACTGATACTGATACTGATACTGATACTGCTGACATGGACATCGACTCAAAAAGGACTCGAAAACACTGTTGGGTTCCCTTTTATGAGCAGCATTTTTATATACCAATTCCCAAAACTGCTGGGAACACATCTTTATATGGCAGTTGTAACCTAGAAACACGTTCATTTATTTATTTATTTTTGTCGACCGGAAGACGTCATTGGAATATGTCTACATACGTCGATGTGTGTTGGGACTACGTAAAGAATTGGTTCAAAGCACGTCAAACATAAGTTAGAAATAAGTTTCGCGTAAAAAAGACATTACCGTGACGTGTTTCGACTTATGAGTAGCTTATAAGTAGCGTTTGTGGACGTGTGTAAGCGTCCACATATCGTGTGTAAAACTTATCCCCATCGCATGCGGAACGTGTGTCATACGCCGAGTACGTCGTAAAATTTTGAACATGTTTAAAATTTCTTGACGTACTCTACTTACTACGACGTATGATAGCGAACTTTAGCGTTGTACTCACGTATACCAAACTTACTCATACCGTATTTGACGTGCCCCCAACGTTTTAGACACATTTTTCTTATGTCGGCATGCGCTGGCAAGATCGCCAAGGTGTGACCGCGATGTTGTCACTTCCATTTCTACGGCAGTTATGATTCGAATCGTTGTGCGTCAGCCTTTTAATAGGCTACGCCACGACATCGTCGGCGATGCGTGCAACACGCTATGCTTAAGTTAGACTATCGTTGGGCATTGGTTGTGTAGGCCAACAACAGGTTCAGCATTCGTTGGTATAAGTTATCTATAACACAACGAAACGTTCTGTGTCCATTACTAATATGTTATGCATACGACCAACTAGTTATGAATACGTCCGAATCTTAAAAAAAAAAAACATCAAAAGTTCAACGTCAGCCAGCGTTTTACATACATTTTAATACGTTGCCATCGCTGGCTAAAACGTCAAGGTGTGACCGGGCCTTTAAGCAGTATAAGCACGCAAATGTATCTTGTGTTCTTTGATAGCAGCTATTGTAATTTATTTTTATTGTAAAATACCAGCTATGTAATACAGTTTTCGGATATCATCATACTTCATACTTTAATTCACCGATTATGTCCGCTATAGACTCCGAAACGGCTGAACGGATTGTCGCCACTTTCGGCATGCGGGTGGTCTTTGGTCTAATGTACATCATGGTGGACTCTGTGAGATCACGCCAGATGGACAGGTTTGGGATTTTTTGGCGATTTTCTAATTTTTACATTCGTTTGCAAGGCGACATGTGACATCACCGCTGAGGCATAATGACGTCATGACATCGGTCATCCGCTAACGTCATTACGTCTGTCATGGACAGACCGTCACCGCTGAGAGGTGGAATGCCACTCCGAAAAAACAGCGTCTGCAATGTAAAACCCTCTTCTGCACACGCTGAACTACCTCAGAAGGTGCATTTGACACAAACAAGCTCAAATGAGCTAAGATCCTCATCCTCTTAATGATGACGTCATAAAAACGAATATGACGTCATTGTGATGTATCAGGTTTGCGATAAATTATCTGTGCTAATTCCCGGCTTGATTCCCGCAAACAAAATTCAAACAGCTTGCCTAGTTTCGGAGATAATGGTATAGGCGATTTCCATTCGTGGCGATATTATGACGTCAACTTTTTTTCTCGGAAGAATTTCCAAAATCGGAGATGGTTACTGTCTGCGCAGGGAATTTTTACATTTCTATGCCAAGTTTCAGGAAGTTTCGATGAAAACTGTAGGCTGTGAAACAAAAAAAGTCCACAAGAAGAAGATGAAGAACAACAACGTGAGTAAGACTTCGAGATCCTCCACGAGGATCTAAAAATGTAACAAGAAACATTGTATCGTCATCATACTTCATCATCATCATCATCTCATCTCATCTCATCTCACACACACACATACTATAATTCATTGATTAAGTCCGCTGAAGCCTACTGGAGACTGTATGAGTTTCCCATTCAACAAATGCAACCATCTGTACAAAATCTACCTATACATCTGGACAATGAGCAGATCGTGCTATTCCAGCCTGGTGAAGTAAACACTCTTCTATCCAATTGTCCGCCAAAGACCAAGTTGACAGAGTTTTTCAAACTAAATCGAAATAGTGAACTGAACATTACATATCCAAACGTTTTCAAGTACTTTACATGGTCTGAAAATATCTGGAAGACGTGGGCTCATGTGGCAAGACTGAACCGTGATGAAGAGTCTGAGATGAATGATCATCAAAAGGTTCACTCGGACACGATTGGTCGCATTCCGGTTATCAACCTCTCTTCCAAACAGAGCGAGTTGTTCTATTTGCGGATGTTATTACACATAGTTGGTCGACCCACATCTTATGAAGACCTTCGTACTCACAACGGTGTAGTTTATCCGACCTATCAACTTGCCTGCCTTGCCTTGGGGTTATTAGATGATGACTCAGAAGTCGACAAGGCAATGGAGGAAGCTGCCTCTGTACGGTTCGGTTCAACTCTTCGCGAGGTGTTCGCTAATATACTCATCTTTGTCTGACAATCAAATCCAAATGAATTTTGGAATAAACACAAGCTTCTTCTCATGGAAGACCTTCTTCATAAATATGGTGTAAATGAACCAACAGAGCCTATGATCCACACAACACTGTTGATGATACAGATGATTTTAGTTCGGCATGGATTAGATATTGAAAAAGACTTCCACATTCAGTAATAGCGTAATCCAGTAATAGCGGACCAATTTGAACAGGTCCAAGTTGTGAGTGAGGAAACTAACTATGATGTTCAGGAACAAAACGACTATGTCTCTTCGAACATGCCGTTACTGAATAACGAACAACGAATCATCTTCAGCGCTGTTATGGACTCTGTGGATTCTCACCAGGCTCGGCTATTCAGTGTAGATGCCCCAGGGGGTACTGGGAAAACCTTCTTGCTGAGGTTACTCTTAGCTCGAGTCAGATCTAAAGGTAAGGTTTCTCTCGCCACGGCGATGAGCGGAATAGCGGCGACACTGCTCCCTCATTGCCATACTCTTCATTCGCGGTGTCAGGTGCCATTGTCAATCAAGCAAAATTCCATATGGAGCATCACTAAAAGGGACAGTACTGGTATACTCATTCAGAAATGTCATCTCTTAGTTATTGATGAGGTTTCTATGTGTGATAGATGTATCATCGAAGCAGCTTACAGAACATTCCGAGATGTCCGAGGAGTCGATAAGCCATTCGGAGGTATAACCATTATCTTCTCTGGAGACTGGCGGCAGATACTTCCAGTGATCAGACGCGGTGGACGGGCACACACTATTCGAGCCACGATTAAGCAATCTGTGCTTTGGAAACACGTCCATGTTTATCATTTCACGGTCAATATGCGAGTTCAAAACGCCGGCTTCGATATAATGAATTCGCGAATACTCTCCTTCAGATTGGCTAGGGTAGACTACCTATCCTCTCACATGTCGGCGAATTCAAAGTGCAAATCGAGGAAAAGTACTTCCTACAAAATATAAAATCTCTCATCTATTTCATTTTCGACGATCTCGCTCATCGCTATCGAGATCCTACATGGCTGTGTAGCAGGACTATACCGTGCCCAACCAACGATGCCATCACAGAAATAAATACAATAATACTTCGTGAAATTCCAGGCGAGGAAAAAATTTATTTGAGTAGTGACAAAATCATTGATGTTGAGAACGCGCATCAATAGCCATGTGAGTTTCTGAACTCTATCTCTGCATCTGGAATGCCACCTCATAAATTTTGAAAATTGGGGCACCAATTATGTTACTTCGGAACTTTGACCCAAAAAACGGACATTGTAATGGAAGCCGATATATCGTACAGAACCTACTTCCTAGCATCATAGATGCACGACTATCTACCGGACCCCAGACTGGGAATAGACTCTTCATCCCTCGGATACCAATAGTACCACCAGAGGACCTATTTCCATTCCAAATGCAAAGAAAACAATTTCCTGTCCGTCCGTGTTTTAGTATGCCCGCGAATAAGGCCCAGGGACAAACATTGAAAAAAGTTGGACTATATTTGAAAAGTGACTTTTTCAGCCACGTCGCCATGTTCAATATGTCGCCATGAGTCAAGTGGGAAATAGTGGCTCTATCAAAATTCATGCAAATCCAAGGGCGTCAAGAAATACTCTTATTAACAATGTAGTATACCCTGAAGTATTATGAATGATCAATCCTAAGAATAAATTAAACAACAATTGCTATTACTGGATCAGGTTGTTGAATGTGGAAGTCTTTTTCAATATCTAATCCATGCCGAACTAAAATCATCTGTATCATCAACAGTGTTGTGTGGATCATAGGCTCTGTTGGTTCATTTACACCATATTTATGAAGAAGGTCTTCCATGAGAAGAAGCTTGCGTTATAAAACAGCAACACGAAATTTTTGCATTGTGCATTTTTTGTGCTTTTCATTTCACGTGTCATAATGACCGCCCGTGGGGCGGGTACTCTGCTAGTTTTCAAAATTCCTTTAATCGAGAAACATGCGTGGTTTTATCTGATTGAGAGTCTTCCGATGGCTTTCAGCTCTTTCCAGTTCCTTTAAATCCATTTAGGTGCCTTTCTGTGATGAAACACACATCACCGCTTCATATGCTCTGCATGGGAAGAGATGTGCACACCACGACAGTGTCTTCCACGTTGGTAACAAAGGTATATGTTATGAAACTTTAGGACACCACAATGTCTTCTGCGCACTGAGATAAACATGGTGCAAGAAAAAAAAACACCGTTTATGAAGTTTGATACATCAGTTCATGAGAAGTGTGAAAATAGCACTTTAATATCACTACTGTGGCTGGAATAGCGTGATATTGCTGTGATCCCAAAAGCTGTAGCATAATAAACAAACTCTCGTGACCTTACATGAGATGCCCTTGAGCTGACTGATGCTATTCAACAGATTTGTCAGGGCTTTTGTCTATTTGTTTGTAGGGATTACTTCAGGGACATGGTTTTGATATTTCGGCCACATAATCATCCCCAATGATGGGTAAACCTCTAAATAACAACACAAACAACATTGCAGCTATCCAAGCAGCTTTGACAAGGCAGAATTGAATATTTATTCCTACACTGGCATTGTGACGCCATCCGAGTTGGTATTACCTTCGTCATCGAAGGTGGACGGAGGTTATGTTTTCACTCCTTTTTGTCTGTCTGTTCGGCTGTGAGCACGGTATCTCAACAAGTTGTGCAAAGATTCGGACGAAACTTGATGGACTCGTGGAGTGTGTGATAAACACGAATTTGTTTGATTTTGGTGAACATCCGGATCCAGATCTGGATACGAGAATTTTTAAAGTGATTCTTCACCATTGAGAGATAGGGCCAAAACGATATACAGTGGAGCATGATATCTCAACAAGTTACACACGGATTTGGAAAACACTTGGTGGAGGAATTGAGTAGGTGACAACAACAAACCAATTCCATTTTGGTGAAGGTCAGGATGCAGATCCGGCCTATCAGTGGGATACAAAACGTAAACTGTCCAACCTGGCCGAGGTACGCTCTACTAAATGCCATTCTAATATTTTTTTGTATGTTACTCTGACCCGTTGATTTATTATTATTATTATCACGAGCAAATACAACCCGTCACTTCGCTGATGGGAATATGAAGACGGGGGGGGCGGGGTGGGGGAGGGTGATATGAGAAGGGGAGTGAGGAGGGGTGGGGTGATAGGAGAAGGGGAGGAAGGGGGGGTGGGGGTGATAGGAGAAGGGGAGTGAGGAGGGTGGGGTGATAGGAGAAGGGGAGTAAGGAGGGGTGGGGGTGATAGGAGAAGGGGAGTGAGGAGGGGTGGGGGTGATAGGAGAAGGGGAGTGAGGAGGGGTGGGGGTGATAGGAGAAGGGGAGTGAGGAGCGGTGCGGGTGATAGGAGAAGGGGAGTGAGGAGGGGTGCGGGGTGATAGGAGAAGGGGAGTGAGGAGGGGTGGGGGTGCGAGTAAAGTGGGGGAGACCAAGGGCGGGGAGAGAGCTAGGCCTCACCACCTGTTGCTATACACTCTGGGAGGGGAGAGGGAGCAAGAAGCGTTGCATCAGCCGCACAGCTGCGCCCCCAGAAAATGATGCAGCCAAGCAGCCACAGGCTGAATATGAATATACAGTGTGTGTATATATACATATATATGTGCATATATATATGTGTATATATATATATATATATATATATATATATATATATATATATATATATATATATATATATATATATATATATATTGGGTCGTCACGAGACTATTGGGTGGTCGCGAGACTACCCTTATTCTCAGTTTTCCGTCTGTCTGTATGTTTGTATGTTTGTATTTGTCTGTATATATGTTGGGTGGTCGCTAGACTACCCTTATTCTCAGTTTTTCCGTCTGTCTGTATGTTTGTATGTTTGTATTTGTCTGTATGTATGTTGGGTGGTCGCTGGACGACCCTTATTCTCAGTTTTTCCATCTGTCTGTATGTTTGTATGTTTGTATTTGTCTGTATGTATGTTGGGTTGTCGCTAGACTACCCTTATTCTCAGTTTTTCCGTCTGTCTGTATGTTTGTATGTTTGTATTTGTCTGTATGTATGTTGGGTGGTCGCTGGACGACCCTTATTCTCAGTTTTTCCGTCTGTCTGTATGTTTGTATGTTTGTATTTGTCTGTATGTATGTTGGGTGGTCGCTAGACTACCCTTATTCTCAGTTTTTCGTCTGTCTGTATGTTTGTTTGTATGTAATGGACAGCTCTGGAGGCCAGAGGAGTCAACCGATTTTGATGAAACTTGACAGGTAGGTTCATACCACGATCTAGTTCTATGCTTTTGAGCACCGTTGCTATGGATGCCACCGTTGCCTAGCAACGGGACTTTGAAATTTTTGAAAAATCCTAAAAAAATTATTTTATCGAAAATCAAAAATCGGCTTCTGCGCTTTTATGCGCACTATAATCAACCTCTTTGTCAAAAAATTTCATCCCGATCCGTCAAAAACTGTATGACTAGTATGGAATTATGTAGCGACCACCCATATCGCCGACCAGCTTGTTGGGTGGTCGCTTGAGTACCCTTATTTTCACTTTTTCCATCTGTCTGTATGTTTGTATGTATGTTTGTGTGTTTGTATGTAATGGACAGCACTGGAGGCCAGAGGAGTCAACCGATTTTGATGAAACTTGAAAGGTAGGTTCGTAACAGGATCCAGTTCTATGCTTTTGAGCACCGTTGCTATGGACACCACCGTTGCCGAGCAACGGGAATTTTTTTTTTTTTGAAAAAGTCTAAAAAAATTGTTTTTTCGAAAATCAAAAATTGGCTTCCACGCTTTTATGCGCACTATAATCAACCTCTTTCTCAAAAATTTTCAGCCCGATCCATCAAAAACTGTATGACTAATATGCAATTATGTAGCGACCACCCATGTCGCCTACCAGCTTGTTGAGTGGTCGCTTGAGTACCCTTATTTTCACTTTTCCGTCTGTCTGTATGTATGTTTGTTTGTATGTAATGGACAGCTCTGGAGGCGAGGAGTCAACCGATTTTGATGAAACTTGACAGGTAGGTTCATACCACGATCCAGTTGTATGCGTTTGAGCACCGTTGCTATGGACACCACCGTTGCCCAGCAATGGGACTTTGAAATTTTTGAAAAATCCTAAAAAAAAAAAATTCGAAAATCAAAAATCGGCTTCTGCGCTTTTATGCGCACTATAATCAACCTCTTTGTCAAAGATTTTCAGCCAGATCTGTCAAAACTGTATGACTAGTATTCAATTATGTAGCGACCACCGATGTCGCCTACCGGCTTGTATATATATATATATATATATATATATATATATATATATATATATATATATATATATATATATATATATATATATATATATATATATATATATATATATATATATATATATATATATATATATATATATACACACATACAAATATATTTTTCGAAAAAAAATAAAGTAAGAAAACCTTCCAATGTCAAAGTCAAACATTGTGTTCGCAACTCCGCCAAGGAGGAAATTGGTGCATGTACAGGGGAGAATATGTGCAGAGCAAACGTAACCCCACAGGAAAGCAGGTGTGACACCACAAGAGCACATCTGTGCAGTGGAAGCTGGCAGTGTGTCCCGATCAGGAGGTGCAGCTGGCAGTTGCTGCAAGTACGAATAGGTATGTAGACAGCACACACTGACATGGTACAAGTGGATAGATTTGGGTTTGTAAAGGTTCTCTCCGCAGAGGTGTGAGCTGCCTACATTCTTAGTTGTGTGTTTGCGGTGCATTCGTTTCATGGTCATGCAGACTGAAGTTGCACCTGGACTCGTGCTGCCCTGGTGGAGGTTACATGGCCATTTCACGAACCATGTGCTTTGGCACATGGGGAGCGCACGTGCTACAATGAAGAAGCCACATGGGACATGCATTGCGGGTGTTGGGAAAGTTGAGCGTGCTGGTGAGAATCAGTGCAAGTGAGCGAGTGAACGGATGATTATATTGGGGGGTCGTTAAGGACTGGCGGTTTAGTTTTGAATTTAAAACAGCTTCCCCAGAGCATAGCATGAACAAATCCGATTTGGAGTGAGCCGACCAGAGGGGTGCAAAGGTGGTTGCATGTGGGAGCATGCTTGCATGCATGCAGGCAGGCAGGCAGGCCTTTTGCCAGGTAGACAGCATGGGTTTTTAATGTTCCCACCTGGTTTTATATAGAATCTGGCAGTTAAAAAGATAACGTTGCTGTATGAGCACATTTTATTACCCTGGTAATGCCCCGGGATGAGGCCTTCCAATCCCCTCCCCTCCTGCTGCCTTCCCCCCTCCCCTCACGCTGCCTTCCCACCCTCTCCCCTCATGCTGCCTTCCTGAACCTCCCATCATGCTGCCTTCCCACCATTCTGCTCATGCTGCATTCTCACCCTTCCCCTCGTGCTGCCTTTCCACCCCTCCCCTCACACTGCCTTGCCTCCCCTCCTTGCACTGCTTTCCCTCTTCCCCTCCTCATGCTCACCACCTCTCAAACCCCCTCCACCATCCAACTCTCCGGAGATGGAAACTTTTTAGGATCAAGTTTTATTTTTTTAACCACAATACACCTTACTAAGGGTATTAAAGTCATTTTCTCACAAATTCTTAATGAGCCACCACCTGTCATAGGGAAGAGATGCGAGTCCGGAGGGAGGGAATGGGGTGGGAGAAGGCAAGGGAAAGGGTAGGAGGAGGGAAGGTAAGAGTTATGAGGAGGCACGGGTTTGGGTGGGAGTCGAGAAGGAACGGAGGGAAGAGGTGGGATTCTGGAGTGAGGGGGTGTGGAGTGTGCCTGGTGTTGGCTTAATGGTTTGGGTGGTGGGCTTGGGATTCCAGTATCCTGAGTTCAAATCCCACTCAGCTGTTGAATGAATACCAGGTGAGGTTGACTCAGCCTGTCATCCTTCTGAGGTCAGCAAAATGAGTGCCAGCTTGCTGGTATCCTGTGGTGGAGTGCTGACCCGTCCAGGAATGTGGCCAATAACCAAGGAGACTGCTTTGGCAGCAACAACACTCTGTACAGAGTATGGTCCAAATGGATGGATGGATGGATGAGTGTGGAGTGGGAGAAGGTAGGGGAAGGAGTGGGAGGTGGGAGGTTCGAAAGAAGGGAGTGGGAGGAGGGACCCCGCCTTACCAGGGAATGATGGTTATCTTGCCGGTTATAAATAAACCCTTAAATGGTAAGTAATTTCAAGTGTTTGTTCATTTGTTTATTATTCTTTCACGTCTGACCTGGAGTAACTAGATGCCACAAAATTTGGGTGTAGATACTCTTGAATCTGAGCAAGTTTTTAAGTTGCCACACGTTGGCCTTGAAGGCCGTTTTGAGGCCACCAAAGGCCATTATAAAGTGTATATTGGGATGTGTAATCAGGTGGTACTGCCGCCAGCCCACAGGGAAAAGGTAACCACTATGAAGCCAATAACTCCATAGCTTTTCAATGTCCAAGATGTCCCGAAACAAGGACCAGTGAATGTCCCCAACAAAAGTATATCCGATGCCAACAAGCATCCCCGGGCAAACTGTAATAATGCCGCTCCTCTGGTCTTCAAATGCTCCGCCTTCCCATTAACTCTTGCCACTCATGTGAGATGGCATGGCCACTGGGATGGCATCTTTCCACCATCGGCCCAATCATGAGATGCCAGCCGATTCGGCCAATAACACGCCACATGTTGTCTGTCATAAGGGTCTAATGGTGAGCCACGTTGCTGCCACAGTGGTCCGCCTGGGGTCTCATCCAGTGTAACAAGATAGACGACCCCGGTGGAGACATCATGCCCTCAAGCCTGCACAGATGCCGGAAAAAGGGAGAAAACTTTACAGCCATTCACTGGGGGTGACCTCATATAAAGTACCTGTTGAGGGTCCCCTTAGCTTGCCCTGCATGGCCCTCACAATTTCCCACACAGATCACATGACATCCTTAATCTAGACAACCTGTACTGCAAATAACACCTGTACTTCCAAAGGCATATCAGAACAGGTCAACTTGGCCTTAACATGATATACTTGGTACAGGTGAAAATAGACTATCCAAGGTGAGCACACATTCCATCCAAAGGCCTTACATTTTGATAATTACCCCTTTCCCAACACATGCAACTGCATTCAAATAAGCTGATGTTTTCATTAGTTGAATAAGCTAGGATCTAGGAGGTTTTATGCTTTTTAATTTGCCAAAGATGGAGCATGTCAAGGTAAGGTCACATTGTGTTTGTACAGGCCAGCAGTGTCATGGTATTTAACATCACAACTGAAATAAGCCAAAATACTGAGAATATGGCACAAATGGCATCCCGAGGTGGTATGAAAGACGATGTAGGGAGTCTCGGTTTAAATGGGACAATCCCGTAAAATACAGGATGGTTAATGACTGTTTATATTCAAATTGTTTCAGTGATAACTTACCAAGCAGGGCTTGAACTATCACAATGTTCTCTCTACCCTAAGGCCTAAGTAATTAATTTACAATAATATAAATATCAAGTACAATTTATTTTTCACAATGGTATTCATATCTAGTAAATTGCTTCATATTTTGCTGACTACTCGAATGTTTAAAATTTCTTACAATCCTAAAATAAATTCTGTTTCAAAGTTTCCATGGTGGAATAACAAAAAAGTAAATGCTTTACAGTTTACACCATGTATTAGCTCCTAAAAGAGCTATTTATATTCTTTATACTTTAAAAATTCCAAATCAAAAGAAGAGAAGACAATTTAGAAATAGGCCTCACCATTTTAGGCAGCATGCTCCCTCCACCCATTGACAGGAGGAAATGGCTGGAACGAATGGATGCAGAATTTACATGGGCTCCATCCCCCCCCCCCCCCACAATTGGCTGGTTATTGTGGGGTGGCTGTTCATTGTGAGCTTCTGACTGGCCTACAAATCACAGTAATCAAAACACCGAAGACAATGAACCATGATGAGCAAAATCACACTGGCCAATCAGCACCCCACAATAACCAGCCATTGGGGGTGAGGAGCCCTTATGAACTCTGCATCCATTCATTCTAGCCATTTCCTCCTGTCGATGGGTGGAGCATGCCACCTGAAACGTTGAGGTCTACTTCTACTTCTTCTTTTGCTTTGGGTTTTTTTTTAAGTATAAAGAATATAAATAGCTATTATAGGAGCTAATACATCGTGTAAACTGTAAACCTTTTACTTTCTTTTTATTAATCCTAAAATAATGACATATTTTAAAATTCTCGGTATAATTTGAAAGCCAAATAAATATCCCTTCCAATGCTATGCATCACCTGAAGAAAAACACTTGATAAATTGACATAAGATGGATTTAACTCCAGATACCCCAAACTATGCAGAAGTCCAAAAACATATATAGACTTCTCCAAGCACATGTCAAAACTGAGAAAACACTGACTTTGAAACCCAATACATGAAAGTTGTTTTTCTTTAATGAATAGATGCAATGGGACACATTCGACCCACAAAAATTATTTTGTGGAAGTGCCGGGTGACCCCGTGTAGACCGTGGACTGTGTGGGTATTTCAAGATGATTGCAGAAGTGATATAAACGTTGAAAAGTACTCATTTCCTTAATAATTCATACAGTATTGGCTTGTTTTGGTACCATATCAGACAAATGTCCACCTAGCCCAATGATATGTAAAGCATGAAAGAATTGACTAGTCAAAAACCCATGTATTGGACGGAGTTTGCTTCCTTAAACAAGGTGACTCTGACATTTTAATCGCTATCTGAAATTTATTAAATCAAGGATGCCAAGTTCTTTGCCCTTAGTACTGTGGTGGAATCGTTTTCATAAGACTTGTCATCGTGGAGAATGTCAATCGGTTTCTGTGATAAAATGTCACTATCAGTCCACACAGGCTCGAGCATGTCATCTTTCTGTGTCTGCCCATATCTGTCTGTTGGATCAGGGATGTTAAAATCTGCGATATTGTCTCTTTCCCAAACCATGAATAGATAGATAATTAACCCTTCTGATGTGTTGATCTGGTCACTTCTTGAATGGTAGAAGTGTACCCATATTCACATTATTGGTGACATGACATCTCTCATCAATTCCTTAGTCATGTCTGTTGTACCAAATTCATACCTGGCAGCTGTCTATCAAATTCAGAATTGTACACTCGGCAATATTTTAACCAATCTGAGAAAATGCCAACTGTGTTCCATATTCCTGACTCTTCTGTAGCTTTGTCTTCAGATTTTCTCTCTCTTCTGTAGTTGGGTTAGGACATTTTGTTTTGTGTAAGCTGAACACATAACGAGAAAAAAGTAATTTAACTTCATATTTTTTCTCTTCAATTTAACTTGATATGTGTCGTTATGATGTCCTTTTCGATCATGTTTCATTCTGTAAAATATTATTAACCTCCGCCATCTTCGAAGATGGATGGAGGTTACTGTTTTCACCCCTTTCTGTTTGTTTGTTTGTTTGTTTGTTTGTTTGTGAACAGTATTACGGAAAAACTCCTCGACGGATTTCGACGAAACTTGGTGGGGGGGGTTAGGTATGGTCCAAGGATCATGCCATTAAATTTTGGACTTGGTCCCCACCACCAAAAAAAAAAATTGTAAGAGAAAATAAAAAAAATTTGCATTTTTACATGTTTTAAGTGATTTCCAACCCACCCCCCCCCCCCCGCCCCCAAAAATGTTGGAGAAAAGAACTATAACTCTCAGCACTATTGACATCATATTTAATGAATAAGATATATGGTTCACTTGAGTGACCCAGCAGTATTGGCGGCGGAGGTTTTGCACTCTCCCGAGTGCTCCCCCTCTTTAACCTCCGCCATCTTCGAAGATGGATGGAGGTTACTGTTTTCACCCCTTTCTGTTTGTTTGTTTGTTTGTTTGTGAACAGTATTACGGAAAAACTCCTCGACGGGTTTCGACGAAACTTGGTGGGGGGGTTAGGTATGGTCCAAGGATCATGCCATTAAATTTTGGACTTGGTCCCCCCCCCCTCAAAAAAGAAAAATTGTTAGAGAAAAAAAATGTTTTTTTTTTCATTTCTACATATTTTAAGTGATTTCCAACCCCCCCAAATTTCTTTTTACCCCCCCCCCCAAAAAAATAGAGAAAATTTTTTATTGCATTTCTACATGTTTTAAGTGATTTCCAACCCCCCGAAAAATTGTTACCCCCCAAAAAAAATTGTCAGAGAAAATTTTTTTTTTTTGCATTTCTACATATTTTAAGTGATTTCCAACCCCCCCAAAAAAATTGTTACCCCCCCCCCAAAAAAATTGTGAGAGAAATTTTTTTTTGCATTTCTACGTTTTAAGTGATTTCCAACCCCCCCCCCCAAAAAAAAAATTGTTAGAGAAAATTTTTTTTTTTTTTTGCATTTCTACATATTTTAAGTGATTTCCAACCCCCCTCCCCAAAAAATTGTTACCCCCCCCCCAAAAATCGTGAGAGAAATTTTTTTGCATTTCTACATGTTTTAAGTGATTTCCAACCCCCCCCCCCCAAAAAAAGAATTGTTACCCGCCCCCAAAATAGAGAAAAAATTTTTGCATTTCTACATGTTTTCAGTGATTTCCAACCCCCCCCCCAAAAAAAATTGTTACCCCCCAAAAAAAATTGTTAGAGAATTTTTTTTTTTGCATTTCTACATATTTTATGTGATTTCCAATCCCCCCCCAAAAAAAATTGTTTGAGAAAATTTTTTTTGCATTTTTACATGTTTTAAGTGATTTTCAACCCCCCAAAAAATTGTTACCCCCCAAAAAGGAAGATTTTTTGCACTTCTACATGTTTTAAGTGATTTCCAACCCCCCCCAAAAAAAATTGTTAGAGAAAAAAAAAATTTGCAACTTTTTTTTCAACAAAATTTCGAATTATTTTTTGCATTTTTACATGTTTTAAGTGATTTCCAACCCCCCACCCCCAAAATGTGGGAGAAAAGAACGATAACTCTCAGCACTGTTGACATCATATTTAATGAATAAGATATAAGGTTCACTTGAGTGACCCAGCAGTATTGGCAGCGGAGGTTTTGCACTCTCCTGAGTGCTCCCCCTCTAGTTGGTCATGTGTTGTTAAAGCTGCATGTGCTGCTTCTTTTGTATCTCGTCAAGACTTCTCTTGATTACTTGGATCCCAACTGTATTTTTCAATACAGCTCCTGTCGTACTTAGCTTCGCAGGCAAAGAAGTCAAATTCTCTGATCTGAATGACATTCAGACTCTCATCACATTTTAATTCAAACATTGTAATTTCATCAATTCATCCTGGGAATTTTTCCAAAGAAATTTGTCTCTCTCATGCACCGATCTCTGTCATGCACTTGTTTCTGCAAGGTTAAAACTTGAATTTAAATTTTCCAAAACCACGGATATTGTTGATGATTTTGTGGAAAAATAGTGTTTGGAGGGTGTTTGCGAGGTTCATGAAAATGATTTGGTATTATTTGTTTGAGATCATTCCTATAATGATGTAACCTGTTTTGATTTTGTGGTTATTGCTATTTATTTTTCTGCTTTACTACTCTTAGAATTCATATGAAAATTTGTTGGTTTTTTTCCGTTTGTTTTTTCTTTCTCACTTTAATCCTCTTTCTCTCTTTCGTTTTCTCGTTGTTTTCTGACTTGTAATTTGTACATACATATATTTTATACTTTTGTAATAAAAGGACTCCAAAAGTCCAAACTTTCTCTTTCTCTTTCTGTCTGTCTCCCTGTCTCCCTGTCTCCCTGTCTCCCTGTCTCCCTGTCTCCCTGTCTCCCTGTCTCCCCCTCTCCCCCTCTCCCCCCCTCCACCTGTCCCCCTCTCCCCCTCTCCCCATCTCCACCTGTCCCCCTCTCCCCCTCTCCCCCTGCTGGTTGTTGGTGAGTTGTGCGTTGGTGTGGCATCATGGCGGCTCTGTGAGTGTAGCTGTGAGTATTGTGTCGTGTTGGTGTTTTTCCTATCCCCCTTTCGCTCCCCTTGTATCCTTGTTCGTGTTTGTGAAGTTTTCCCCTGTGTTTCCTTTCTTTGTTGAGACAGGAGAATGAAAGAGAGCGTGCACAGTAAGTGTTTCTCAGGCCTGTTCAGGACTTCCTCGTTTTGGGGCCTGCTTTACAACTTGCTGTGTTTCTCCATTTCGCCTTTATCTTCGCTAAATACTTCATTCATATTAATCCTTTGTTTCCCTCCACTTGCTAGTTTTGCTTGTGGCAGGTTTGCTTTTTGATTTCTTGATCCTTCAATTTACTTTGTATTGTTTTACATTATGGCAAATGTACGTTTGCATCATCGTGTGTATGGGGAACTCACTCCAAAGAACGGGGTCATAGTTTGTCCACCGGAGGGAGTCAGTGTTGATGATGTTGTAATGGGTTTCAGAGAGCTCATCGGGCTCAAACATTCTCGCAGCGTCGAGGATGAATCAACGTGTTGTGATATTTTTGTCTGAAGAGCGATACGTTGCTCAGACGGTCGAAACTGGCTTTTTTTTTTTTTTTTTTTTTTTTTTTTTTTTTTTGTATACCTTGGTCGAGGCTCGTATGAGAGCTAACACACAACTCACAGCAAGGAGGCATGAGACAAGAGGGGTGGGAGTGGAAGGGACAAAACATTGGGGAACAGACACAGGTGAACTGTGGAAGGGAGAGGGATGGGGATGGGACGGGGAACATGGCGAGGAGAAGATGGACATTACAGGGACTTTCAGGAAGGAAAGCAGGAGAATTGAAGGAAGTGGGCTTGGGTGGATTATCGGGGGTAGAAAAGATCGAGGATTTGGATGGGGGAAGATAAGAGGTGGTGGTGAACAGCTGTTTTGAAAGCCTGGAGGGAAGAATGGGAAAGAATAGAGTGAGGAAGTTTATTCCAAAGGCGGGAAAAAAGAGGAATGAAAGAGTGAAGATGAGCAGTGATTCGTGATTTTGGTAGTTTTACCAGAAGGGGGTTGTTGGCGGACCTTGAGCGCCCTGTGGAAATGTGGTTGGGACAAATCGCAGAGAGAGCAGGAAGGGCAAGGCTGGAGAGGAGTCGGTAGAAGACAGAAAGACCACCGACCAACCTGCGGTGATTGAGTGAGAGGCCCAAAGACTCAGCTTCATTGCGGGAGATGCCAATGATCTTAAAAGCCCTGGTTTCGACAGCGTGAAGTCGAGAAAGGTGGGAGGCAGGAGCACCAGCCCAGAGGGGAGAGCAATACTCCATCAGGCTACGGACAAAAGCTTTGTAAGTAGTCAGGAGCTCAAGAGGGCCGAGGAAGGACTTTGCACGATTTGAGGATTCTCAGTCGGCGACTGGCTTTTTGAGGCAAGGTTGCAAATGTGACTTTCCCAGGAAAGGTCATGGCAGATAGTGAGATCCAGAAGCTTGAAAGAAAAGACTTCTTCCAGAGCATTGTTGAGAAAGTGGATGGGTGGGTTTTGTAAATGGTCCTTTCGAAGAGAGATAGTGAGAGTGTGAGAGTTGTGTGGATTGAAAGACATGTTCCACGTGTTGGGCCAGTTTGTGATTTTATCCAGATCTGCAGTGAGCGAAGAAGCTGCTGCTTGCCGGTCTGAGGGATGACAGATGGGCACGCAGAGGGTGGAGTCGTCAGCAAAGAGAAATAGAGGATTTTCCAGAGAGTCCGAGAGATCATTGATGAAAACCAGAAAAAGAACAGGGCCCAGAACGCTACCTTGAGGAACTCCAGCCTGCACAGGAAGAGGGGATGAAAGAACTCCATTTAGGGCCACACGTTGATCATGCGACAGGAGAGGAAGTCTGCGAGCCATGAGTGGGAGATGGCCTTGAATACCATGGGAAGAGAGTTTGGTGAGTAGGGCAGGGTGCCAGACTGTGTCAAAAGCACGTGATATGTCCAGGGATACGGCTCGGATTTCCTGTCTGGCATTGAGGACCTCCATCCATTGATGGGAGAGCAGTAGCAGCATATCCAGGGTAGAGTGACCTGGTCTGAAACCAAATTGATGATTGAAATCAAGCCATTGGAGAAGAGGAAGGATTTCATGTCTGGAAGCAATGATGGATTCCATAACCTTGCTGATGATTGGGAGAAGGCTGATTGGTCTGTAGTTACAGGGATCTGTTTTTGCACCTTTTATGCAGGGCAGTGATGTTAGCAGATTTCCAAGCAGATGGCAGATGACCTTGGGAAAATGAGAGAGGTGAATAGAACAGAGAGAGGGTGAGCAAGAGCAGAAGAGCAGGCTTTGAGGACACGTGGGCTGATCCCGACTGGACCGGTTGCAGAAACTGACTCGAGGTTTGAAAGCAAGCTCTCCACCTTGTCAGGAGAAAAGGATACAGAGTCCAGGGACAGTTGGGTGCGACTGGGTAAAGTGGGTAGAGATAGTGATGGGTTTAGGACACAAGATTTAGCTGCAAACACCGAGTTTAGACATTCAGCTTTATCACGTGTGGAATCAGCAGTGCGGCCATTTGAGGTAAGGGAGGGGATGGAGGGGGAACATACACCAGAAACAGATTTGATTAAACGCCACCAGGATTTTGAGGAGGGAGAGAGGTTTGAGAGTTCAGACTTGAGATGAGAAAGATGTTGTTTTCTGGCTCTCCTGAGGGTAGATACACACTTGTTCCGAGCTTTGTGGAAAGAACTGAGATTGCCCTCAGTTGGGTTTGCTTTCCATGAGGCAAAGGCAAGCTTTCCATGGCTTGCCTCTCCCGTCGGATCTTTTTGTTTCTGTAAGTCCTTTGGACACACCTGCTGTTAAAATTATTATATCAAATATTCCACCTTTCTTTAAATGCGAGGAGATTATCTCTGCTTTAAGTTATTTTGGGACGGTTGTCTCACGGATTTCCATGATCCCATTACGTTTGTATTCTGACGTTTCGGTTCGACACATCATGTCGTTCTGACGCCACTGTTACATTGTTTTGAAGAATGGTGCACGTTCACTTAGTACTGCTGTAACTCTTAAATATAAAGATTGTAGCTACCAAGATTATATCGCCACTGAAGGGATGACATGCTTTATTTGTGGTGAGCATGGACATTTAAAGAATGTGTGTCCGAAACCAAACTTTCCTCGTGGTGAGTCTCAACATGTGGAACCTAATGAGGAATCTCAACACCAGGAGCCCAGAACAAGCACTAATGATGCACCTGGAGCTGAAGAACCCAAGCCAAGCACCAGTGGTACATCTAGAGTGGTGGAACGTGCAGACACCTCCCATAATCAGCCCTGGTAAGCAAATGCAGAAGTTAAAGAATCTCAAGTAGATGATGAGTGTTTTGTCACCGTTCACTCCCAAAGAAATAAGCGTCCTAACATCAACGGTCATGATGTAATGGTGAGCGTTTCCAAAAAGCTAGCGCCATCGAGCAAACTACACGGCTCTCAGGTAGACACAGCCAGCTCGCTCGCTGCTTTGGAAATGGAAAACAAATTTGCAGTTCTAGCTCCGGTGGATGTTGACAGTGCTCCTGATCATGTACAGGATGAGCATGAGCATGAACAAGAGGGCGGTGTTGTGTCCCAAGAGGTAGATGTGACCACCTCACTGGTTGCTGACATCATCGACATTGAAAGTGAGCCTATGTTGATCCCTCTCTCTACCAAAAGCATAGTGGCTGAGACATCTGCGTTCCAGACAACTCCGGACGTTACAGATGTGGAGCGTGTGTGTTCTGCTTCAGTAATGGCTTTCTCCCTCCCAGCAGAAATGGAAATGCCTGCTCCACCTATGGTGCATGGTTCAAGTATGCATCATCAATCAGACTATGATTCTGATGGGGTCTCGTCGATTGCCTCTGGTGATAGTACTGAAGTCTGGAACGATCCAGGCTTATTTCAGGAACCAGAGGGTGTTCCAACTGTGCCCCCCCCCACCCCCAGGAGATCATAATTTTTTTTACAGCACACCTTCCGTAAGAGACATGTTCAAATTCAAGATTCCTTTCCAGACATGCACAGTTTTATTACCTCTGCAAAGCGGCTGCTCCTTCAGTCTGAGCAGTTTGGCATGACTGAGCCACAAATGTTTCGTCTGAGGAAGTGGGTTTTGAAAGCAAGGAAACTGCTGCGTCCATAAACTGGCCAATTGACTGATGTCTTTTTCAAAATTCCCCACGATGGCTTTCTCGATTGCTACTTTACACATTAATGGAGGACGCTCGAACTTACGCAAAGATGAAGTTATGGAGCTTGTATTGAAAAACCACTTTGAGTTTTTACTCTTACAGGAAACCAGATGTAGCTCCTCCTGTATGAGCGAATGGGAGTGAATGATGAAAGGAAGATGGTTCTTCAGCAGCTGAGAGTGTCCCAGAGATGAGGTAGCCATCTCTGTACATCCCTCTCTCTGTAATGTCATTATTGATTTTGATGAAATTATTAAAGGTATTTAATCTCACTCACCTTTACTCTTAATGGTTTTAAACACATAATACTCAATGTCTATGCACCGAGTGACAGTACGGATCGAACTTGTTTTTTTACACAGTTAGAAACATCCCTCACACACTTCGATTTTAATGGATTTGTTTGTTTAAGAGGGGATTTTAACTGCATGATGGATTGTTCTATTGATCGCAATGGGAAAGAGCCTCACCCAGCGAGCAATACGCCCCTGGCTCGGACTTTGACAACTTTCTCCCTTAGTGACATTTGGAGGACTTGTAATCCATCAACACGACAATATACGTGGTGTCGGTGTTTCGATGGCTGTCTGTCCCTCGCAAGGTTAGACCGTTTTTATATTAATAATGACTTTTTTAATATTGTGACCCACACTGGTATCGTCCGTAGTGGTTTCTCAGACCATCATATGGTCATACATCGCATTCACCTACCAATTCGTAACCGAGGTGCTGCCTACTGGACTTTTAATGTGAGCCCCCTCGAGGTTCATTTGTTCCTTGATGCCTTTCGTGTTTTTTGGAGAACTTTACTCCAACGTAAACCCTCCTTTCCCATCTTGTGCAATGGTGGGACAATGCCAAAGCACAGATAAGATCCTTCTGCCAGCAATATGGAGCTTATCAAACTCGACATGACTCTGCCCTTCAATCCCTGGTTGCCAGATAAATATTATCTTTGCAATCCAACCTCTCAGCCTCTAATACTGAAAGGACCAACTTTTTGCTAGCAAAAAAAAAGCCCTTCTTGTTGGACTCTGTGCAAAGCAAGCCAGGGGAGCTCTGATCCGTCTCCGAATGGAAAATCTGTATCACTTGGATACTTCCTCCAAGTTCTTCTTCGGTCTGGAAGTTCAGAAAAAAAACAAGTCAGCAGATAGCTTCACTAAAGACGAAGGAAGGAAGAATAATGCATTGCCAAAAAGACATCCGGGTTTCACTCAAGGATTATTTCTCTGAGCTCTACCAAGCCAAGAGCACGAATGATGAGATTGTGGAATACCTGACTTCTTCCCTACCCACCTTATCAGAATCTGCATGTCTACGACTAGACAAGGAAATAACTTTGGAGGAACTTCAGGCTGCCCTACATACTCTACCAACAGGAAAAGCCTCTGGACTGGATGGAATGCCTGTAGAACTTTATAAAACATTTTGGGACCTTCTGGGACCAGAGTTACATGAAGTTCTGATTGACGGTCTCCGATTGAATCTGTTGCCATTAAGCTGTCGCAGGGCTGTACTCGCCCTTGTCCCCCAAAAAGGTGACCTTCAGCAACCGTGCAACTGGCGTCCGATAGCATTGCTTTGCACGATTTATAAAATTTTCTGAAAGGCTCTTACCAACCGGCTCAGACCCATGATTGGGGAATATTATACACCCTGTTCAATCCTATTGTTTTCCAAAAAGAACAATACACGACAGTATTTTTTATTGTGCGAGACATGATTGATATCTGGACTCTTGAAGAAAAAAATGTTGGTTTGGTTTTTCTAGACCAGCAAAAAGCCTTTGACACTGTTGATTACTTCCTTTTTTCTGTTTTACGAGGGTTTGGTTTTGGGGGAACTTTTATCTCTTACATACAGCTCCTGTATAACATTTTTAGTTTACTCAAAGTTAACAATACTTTATGTCAGCCTTTCCCAGCGAGTAGAGGCATTCGTCAAGGCTGCCCTTTGTCCGGTCTTCTCTATTCCCTCGTAATCGAGCCTTTGCTCATTCGGTTGCGGGAACATCTTCATGGTTTTCTTCTCCAACCAATGGCGAACCCAGTTAAAGTAATTGCCTATGCGGATGATCTTTGTATGGTTATCCATTCAGATGAGGATGTCTCTGCCTTGATCCACTGTGTCCATGAATTCAGTTTGGCAAGCTCCACCAAAGTAAAGTGGAAAAAGAGCAAAGCTCTCTATCTTGGTCCGCAAAACGGCGCCACTCCTCCGACCCTGCCCGAGCAACTTGAATGGGCATGGGATGGAATTTTTTTTTATCTTGGTGTCTTCCTTGGCACTCAAAATTTCGTTTTTAAAAACTGGGAATTTTTAATAAATAAAACTGAGAGGTGGTTACTAAAATGGAAGGGACTACTTAGTCAAATCTCATATCGGGGGCAAACCCTTGTTATTAATAACCTTGCGGCGTCAATGCTTTGGCATATTTTTATGGCACAACAACCCCCAGATTTTATTCTTCAAAAACTACAATCCATTTTTATTGACTTCTTTTTGGGGAGGGGGGGAGCACTGGCTCCAGCCCGGTGTGCTAAGTCTGCCCATTGCCGAAGGAGGACAGGGGCTGGTTACCGTTACCAGCAAAGTAATGGCTTTTCGCCTCCTTTCGTTGCACAGGATGTTATACACGGATGTTTCTTGGAAAGCCTTCGCTCACTACCTCCTTCGGCAGGCAGGGAAACTTGGCGATGATCAGGAACTCTTTCTCGTGGACACCAAGAAAGTTGACATCACATGAGTGCCCCTGTTCTACAGAAGTATGCTGGAGGCGTGGTAGGCAGTCACCCTCCGCCGTGATGACAGTAGCTACTCTCTCAAAATATTTTTAAACGAGCCCATTTTTCTCAACCCTCTTTTTAAAGGGGTTTGTGGTTATTGCAATTTTATGCAAAATTTTATTAATGCTGGATACACCAAGGTTAAACATTTTAGAACTCCTTTTCCTTATAAATGGAAGCCAGCTGCCGAGGTCGCTGTGACCACTGGAATTCGGTCCATTCGAGTTATAGGGAGCATTTTCTCTGTAATTCTACGCTTGTTCAAGCAGTCCAAGTTAACATGGACTCCACAGTTGGACTCCACACCTTCGCTCCAACACCCCTTTCCAGCACTTTTACTTCACTTTCAAGGTTTTATCCCTTTTAACTCAATGGAAAAACGTACTGTTTATTTTTTGTGTGTTAAATCCCTTGTTCCTGAGAGATCTGCAGAACCACGAGAGGATGCTCCGGGTTAGTCCATCCACTGCAATCCGATGGCTTGTTATGTACAAGACGCCCATTGCCAAGACCTCTGGAGACTTGCAGTGGTGGCTGGCACACTACATTTTACCCTCGAATGTTTTGTCTCATCGCATATGTTCTAGTAACACGGAATTGTGTCCTTTCTGTGGTGTTACTGGAAATATTATCCACATTTTTATTGAGTGCCCAAGACTGCCCCCCTTTTTATAATCTTATCACATGTACTCAGAGGGCTTGGCCTTGTTTTTACACATTGTGTTTTATCATCGGTTTCAGTATCTCTTACCGATGCAAAAATGAGTCTTTTAGCAAATTATTTGTCTTCCGAGGCTAAACTTGCTATACACCTGTCAAGGAAACATAGAATGCAAAATACCGACAATCCTGATGATGTAGTTCATCTTTTTAAAGCCTTTGTCACATCACGTTTACACTTTGAATTTCAACTCAGTGATTTTACATTGTTTTCACAGAAGTGGTGTGTGAAGGAATCATTATGTGAACTTGTTGTTGGTGTCCCTAGAGTTAATTTATTATTTTGCCTTGTTTATGTACGAACTCTTTCCTCATTTTAACTTTGTACAATGTTTACCTTTGGTTTATGATTTCCTTGTGCACAATGATTCCTGGAAATAAAGGGGAACAAAATGTCAAATGTTGCTTTCTCTTTCTCTTTCTCTTTCTCCCCACCCTTCTCACTGTGGGTCTGTTTCTTATGCATGGCCACATCTTTAAGGTTTCAAACTCCATACTCGGGCTGTAGATATAACTTTGAGCAGGAAGTAACATGAGCTATGTGGCTGTGGCCTCAAATGTCATTTTGAGGCTAAAGTGACCAATACACTTTGAGGATCCCGAGTTCAAATCCCACTTGGCTGTTGAATTAATACCAGGTGGGGTTGACTCTGCCTGTCATCCTTGTGAGGTTGGTAAAATGAGTGCCAGCTTGTTGGTATCCTGTGTTGGAGTGGTGACCCATCCAGGATTGTGTGCAATAGCCAAGGAGACTGCATCGGCAGCACCAATGCTCTGCACAGAGTATGGTTCCAATCGATGGATGTGGACATGTATTGCAAAGTAATTCTCACTCTTATTTACTATATGGTTCCTTGTTATGGATATTTCTGGACTGTACTTGCTCCCATGGTGATCGTTCCAAGTAAAATTGTCTCCACCATTTACCACCTGTATGGTTTTATTTTCTTTCTTTCATTGTTTCTCGATACATTTTCCTTTTCCATGCGTCTCCCAAGTCTCATGGATGGAATATGCTTGGATATCGAGGATGGTCTCCTGCATGCTCCAGCTCATCACTTTTATTTGTTTGGAGCTTAGTTTGTGTTGTTATTGGAGCAGCAAGAACTTCAGCTTTTTGTTTTGTACTGAGCTTTGTCTCATAGGTGCAGTTATTTTTTTTGGCACATAGCTTGGCTGTTATGTGTGTCTGCACAGAACTAGGTCTCGGCCTTAGAGGGGGTTGTGTCTCTTTATTGTCTTTCTGTAAAGGTTTGCCATTATTGTTGTGCAATTTTCATTGTAGCCAGCAACATGGCTTTTCCCTAGGTACTCTGAGGCTCAGGCTGCTTGTCAGAGGTCATTGGCAGGACGCGGGGCAGTTGTTGCAACAAGATAAAGACCGGCACAAATGAATGCTTGCTTGCTGGCTTTCTCCTCACTTATTCACAAACAGCTCGCCATTTGCTCAGGATTGCCCAAGGGGGTGTGAGGAGTTGGGGGGTGGGAGCGGTGTCGCTCAGGATTGTCCGAGGGGATGTGGGGGGGGGCAGGGGGTGAGAGGGTGGGAGGGGTGTCACTGCATAGCCCTTTCAGTCTCGTTATACAGCTTTTCCAGGAGCTTTGTAACGTCTTTGTAAAAAAAAAAAAACTTTCTTAAGATTCCAAAGGTAAATCCTAACTCTATCTGCTTGATTTTTTTTTTTATCAACAAACTGTTGATGTGTGGCCCTGGTTATAATCTTCCACCAAGGAAGGCACTATTTGCAAGTCCCTTGATTTATGTAAGCACCTAAAATCCACTACCATAAACTTCTCAACTACTACACAAGATTTGAGCTGTCAATACGGAGCGGACGCAGACGGGCTTTGCATTTTGAGATGCTTTGTAGTTTAGGGCTGTATTACCTTTAAAATAATTTATTACCATATTTTGTGGGAATTATCTTTAAAGTCATAATACATCCAGAGAATACTTGTTAATTGTTGATGTGGCCAAATGCCATTTTTAATTCTCTCAAATAGTATACCAGCATTGTAAAATTGAGTCTTGTGGCATGCAGGAATTCAAAACAAGAGGCAATGATGTATTCAGGAACTTCCTGTGCATGAATCAAAACATTTCTGGCTGTACTCAGGTTTACCTCAATGACAGCCTCAAAAATAGAGGACCGACGGTTCTATTGCTCACCTGGCTGGTTACCAAAAAGGGAAGTGACTGATGGATCAGGGTAAAAATGGGAGCTGGATTGATAATTTACATTTTAGGCCAGGTAGTGTCGACATGATGTTTACAGGAGTGCAACTCCCTTCTCTCTATGAGCACGAATTTTCGAGTTATTGTCCATTTCTGTTATGATGTCATTCCCTCTTGTCAAAATTATCCCCATTTGATAAGGAGCAACTCCATGGTGTTTATAATTCATATTTTTGTACATATTGCCCACTTTCTGTGTTTTTTTTTTAATTGGCCATATAGACTCTGTTGATGTCGATTTTGTTTTGTTTTTCAATATACGAGCATATCAATATGAAGACAAAATTTTTTTTATATATACAGGTTGCAAAAATACACAATGGTCCAATGGTCCATTTTACGTATTCATATACGATGGACACATCATTGACACCTTTGTTTTTATATGACACAGAAACTCATAAAGTTTTCTGTATTTTCAGGTCTTGTCGTTCAAGGTAAAAGAAAATGATGACTTCACAGGAGAAAGCTCAGTGCGTCGAATGGTTCATCGAGACGAAATCCGACACAACTTCAGTGTAATTTCCATCCAAGGTGTGGAAGGAATCTGCCATCGCGGACTGGTATCAGAGAGTGGTACAAGGGGTTTAAGGAGACTGAAAGATGTCAGAAACAGAAAAGTACCGGTCGTCCAAGCACAAGTGCAGCAGCCGTTGAATGAGTGCATGAATCATTTCAATAAAGTCCCAGAAAATAATTTGGGCGTGAATACAGTGAACTGGGACTATCAACCACCACTGTGCACAGAATTTTGCATAAAGGACTGAAGCCTTTTGCCTGTAAGGTGCAGATTCTGCAGGAACTCGAACGTAATGGTGGATGCAAACATGTTGACCTGAACATGACAAGAACTTGTGTACTGCCTTGATGTTCTGCGCATGACAAACACAGCTCACGTTGAAGTGTACTGATAGTGTGAACAAAACTTTGAGTTTATTTATCATTTAAACTAAAGGGTATTGTTGTATCCTTTGTGGTTCTCAATATATTAACAACCAAATTTGACCGGGTATTTTTGGAACACCCTGTATATTTTAAGTTTCGCATATATTGGTTAGCAGTTTCAGAGAAGAAGAATTTTAAAGCTTTTCCTTTGATCCAATATGGCTGCCATACCAAGTGATTTGATGATGTCATTGTTAAATTGTATTTCCTACATGTAGTTTATCACGTATGTAAAGTTTCACACGGATCAGAGAAGAGGATTTTTAAAGGTTTTCTTATGATCTAATATGGTTGCCATACAATGTGAATGAAGTCACTGTTATCACACGATATCCCCTTTATATAGTTGATCACAAATTTAAAGTTTCACATTTTGGTGAAGTGGTTTCAGAGGATAACATTTTGAAAGGTTTTCTTAAGATCCACAGGAGAAGGAAGAGAGGAGGAGATTGCGACCATACTCTGTGCAGGGCGTTGGTGCTGCCTAAGCAGTCTCCTTGGCTATTGGGCACAACCTCGGACAGGTCACCACTCCGACACAGGATACCAGCAAGCTGGCACTCATTTTGCCCACCTCGGAAGGTTAACAGGCCGAGTTAACCCCACCTGGTATTAATTCAACAGCTGAGTGGGATTTGAACTCAGGACCCTAGGATCCAAAGCCCACCACCATAACTATTAAGCCGACACCAGGCATACAGGAGAAGGCTCAGGCTGCTTGTCACTGACTGGTTGACTAGTTATGAGACATATGAAGGGCAGCAGCAGAGGAGGTAATCACATGGCGTGGGTTTTCAGATTTCCTTAATTGCACCTTCAGGTAAATCTGAAAATCCACTCCATGGGAGTACCTCCTGTGCTGCTGCCCTTCGCAGGGCAGCTTACTGGATGACCGGATTGGCGCAAAGCTTTCAGGACCCCCCATTCCTTGATGATTGGAGGAAAACCATGGGGTAAACCTCCAGCGTCAGATTGTAGTGGTGTATGGTGGAGTGGTGCTGAGGTGTCGTCCACCAGATGGCAGTCTCCATGGGTTAACCTGAGGCCATCCCTTCAGGTGAGTGCCTGGAATGTCCAATCCCGAAGAGAGGATGATCACCTGACTCTCTTATCATCTGAGCTCAAGTGTTTGAACATAGGTATTACAGCACTCTCTGAGATTTGGATACCAAACAGTGGCGAGATCATGGTGGGTGGCGACATGCTCTGATGGTGACCATGCCTAAGGAGTTGCTCTGGCAGACTCCAAAGATAATTGAGGTAACACCAATCGATGAGAGTATTGTGAGACAAAGGATTCGTCACTCCTTGGGTGTCATTCCCCTGGTCTCTGTATATGCTCTGGTGGAAGTGAGTGATCTCACGATAAAGGATGCATTCTATGCCATGCTTGAGTCTGTGGTTGATCAGTGCCCCAGGCATGATACACTTGAGGTCTTGAGGGATTTCCTTGCATCGACTGGAACTGATAGAGATGGTTATGCGACATGTGTTGGTCCACATGGGTCTGGAACGGTGAACCAGAATAGCAAAAAGTTCCTTGACTTTGCAAGAAGTCACAGAGTTCGGGTGGCTGGTTCATGGTTTCAGCACCACAGGCTCATCACTGGACGTGGTATTCCAATCCTGGTGGTGTGGCAAAGAAGATTGACCAAGTGCTCGTTGGTGGTTGCTGGAGGATGATTCAGAAATCCAGGGTCCACCAGAGTACTCAGTTCCTCAATAATGACCACAGGCTTGGTGTAGCAACTATGAAGTTGCAGCTTAAATCTGGGAGAATGGAACCATCCCAGCCTAGGCTGGATGTTGGCAAGCCCAAGGATGAGAGGGTAGCTGAGGAGTTTGCGAACAGGCTGAGTGGAGATTGGGGGGGGGGGGGTCTGGGGCTTTGGGGAATCCAGAAGAGTTTAGATTGCCTTCAGGACCACGATGCTTGATGTTTCCGGTGGATGTCTTGGAACTCACCGTCAGGCGAAGAAGAATTTTGTCTCTCAAGGGACACTGGATACCATTGACCAGAGTCACAGGGCCAGGCTTAATGGCAGAGCTGAGTTGTTCAGGGATCTGGGGAGTAAAACTGTATGTGCACTTAATGAGGACAAGGAGGCCTATATGTCAGGAATCTGTGAGGGGGTATAGCATCACCTGTGGTGAAGTGATTCTCATCCTGCTTACAGGGGAATTTGCACATTGCATTCCTCCAAGCCCGTCCCTCGGTGTACTGCAGTTAGAGCAGAGGGTGAAAGGCTCTTGACAGAGGAGTCCGACGTGAATGCCCACTGGCCTGGTTACTGTGAGCGGCTGTACCAGGTTGATCCACCAGCTGTCGAGTTGAATATCAGGGGTGTTACTATCCCTATTGCTGACCCTCCAATCAACTGTGATCCACCTTCAAATGTGGAAACACAGAGATTTCGACATTTCAAGCAGTGAACCGATTGAAATGGGGTAAAGCTCCTGGGATCTGTGGCATCCTTGCTGAACTTCTCAAGGCTGGTAGAAATGCTGTACTCATGTCATTGCATACAGTTCTGTGCTCTGCCTGGAACACAGGCTTCATACCAAATGACTGGAAGAGAGGCCTTGTTGTCCCTCTCTGGAAAGGGAAGGGTGGTCGCCAGGACTGCAACAACCACCAAGGAGTGACGCTGCTGTCAGCACCAGGCAAGGTCTTTACTTGGATAATTCTTGATAGGATTCGCCACCATTTGCTTGAGCACCAGCATCCAGAGCAGTCTGGCTTTAAATCAAAGAGGTCAACGATTGACTGTATCCTTGCTCTTCGGGTCCTCACCGAATGCAGACAAGAGTTTCGGTAGGGGCTGCTTGTAGCCAATGTTGATTTCTGCAAAGTATTTGATTCAGTGAATTGGGATGCCCTCTAGAGGATAGTTAGTCTTCGTGGGGTGCCACTAAAATTGATCAAACTGATGTCTGAACTATACTCTGGTACTGAGAGTGCTGTGAGATGTGGTGATACCATCTCCGACTTTTTCAGTTGTTACTGGAGTTCGTCAGCGGTGTGTACTGGGCCCCACACTTTTCAGTACTTGTTTGGACTGGATTCTGGGGAGGATGTCAAAGAGATCAAACTGCAGTGCATCGTTTGGGCATGTCAAGATCTCTGACCTTGATTTCACAGTTAATACAGTCATCTTTGCTGAGACTCCTTTTGGGGGCCCTCGGGGTGCTGAATGAGGAGTATGAGGCGCTGGGATTACAGATTTCCTTCTTCAAAACTAAGATCTAGGCTTTCTATGACATCTTGGATGCTGCTATCTTGTCTGTACCTGTTTGTGATGATGATGATGTTGAGGTCACAGAGAGATTCATTACCTTGGCAATGACATTCATGTCTCTGCTGGCTGTGAGCCAGAGGTCAATAGACGTCTGGCTTGGGCCTGGGGAGTCATGGATTCACTGGATCATGGGGTGTGCCACTGCTGGTACCTGTGCAGAAGGATGAAAGTCTGAGTCTTCAGGTCCTTGGTGCTTCCAATCTTGCTCTGTGGATGTGAGACTTGAACTCTGACCAGGGATCTGAAATGGAGACTTAATTCCTTTGGTACCAGGTCTCGTCAGAGAATCTTTAGCTATCGCTGGTTGGACTTTGTGCCCAACGAGCGGTTGCTGAGAGAGACTCAAATGAAATTTGTTACCTGCATAGTCCGTGAACATCAGCTGCGGCTATGTGGACATGTGGCTCATTTTCCTGATGCTGGTCCTCCTCACCAGATTCTAATGTGCCTCATAGTTGCAGCAGGGTGATCATCATCTCAAGGAAATGGAATTAGGCCAGGCATCTGCCTGGGGGATGGCCAGACGGAGGCCCCTGGAGTACCGACAGAAAGCGAACACGGCGATGCGCTGCTCCGGTGCATGCTCCCATACCTGACCTTATGAGTTAATATGGCTGCCAAATTAGATTGAAATTGAACTACTTTTTGGACCTTTAAACCTTACAATGACCTACTAATCGGTGGAGGGGGAGGATGCCATGAACAAACTTGAGTTGTACCACACCAAATATCATTTAGACAAGTGTGGTCACAATTCCATCAGCAGTTATGTCAAAGTTGAAAGTGTTTACGGATGTACAGACAGATGACGCACCGTCTCACAAACCCACCTGAACTATATTCCAGATGAACTAAAAAATTGCACCTTTAAAACAAATTCTCCATGTAGTGAACAAGAAAGGAGCAAAATTCGACATTGGGCTCATTATGTCATCAAACTCGTGTTTTTCATCCACCAAATTAATACTCTGTCACATTTTGAAATTTGTTCAACTATTTATTACCATTGAGAGGTTTAAATTAGATCTCGACTGCAGTTTTACACATTAGTGGAACTGACAGTAAGTTCAGCATCAGTTCATTAGCCACCATTGGACAAAGTCTGAAACGGGGGTGGGCCTTATGGATTTGGTCTTGATTTTCTTGTCCATTCATGTGTGTGCATGTGTGTCCACATAACAACCATATCTTGGATATGTATGTACAGATTATATTTGGACTTGGTACAAAGACAACACATCATGGTATACATATGCACATCATTTTTTTTTTGAAATTGGTTCCATGATGGCCGACTGGAGGACATTTTGGTTGTAAAAAAAAAAAAAAAACGATGTCAAATTTTTTCCTCAACCATTTCTCGAACATGCATTTACCGATCTTGTTAAAAATTCACACACAGATAAGGAATGATGGCTTACATAATGCACATCATCCTCCCCCCCCCCCGAGATCAGATCCAAGATGGCCGACTGGCGGCCATTTTAGTTGTAAAAAACCCCGATGTTGAACATGTCTTCAACCATTTCTCGGGCATGCATGTACCGATCTTGTTAAAACTTCACACACAGATAAGGAATTATGGCTTACATAATGCACGTCATCCCCCTCCCCGCCTGAGATCAGATCCAAGATGGCCGACTGGCGGCCATTTTAGTTGTAAAAAAACCCCGATGTTGAACATGTCTTCAACCATTTCTTGGGCATGCGTGTACCAATGTTGTTCAAACTTGGCACACAGATAAAGAATGATGGCTTACATGTGCATGTCATTTTTTTTCGAGATCAGATCCAAGATGGCTGACTTGTGGCCATTTTGTTACTTAAATGAGTCCCCAACCATTTCTCAAATGTGCATGGTCTGATTTTGTTCAAACATGGCAAATGCACATGAGACACATGAAGACACAAAAGATGTTACATAGAGAATGGGGAAAAGTGCATGGATTTATGCTTTTGCATAAGCGGCTATGTTGTGAAATATGAATTTATTAATTTTTTTCTGCAGGAAGAAGTTAATATGGTTAAATATACAATTTGTATGTAAAAGTAGGCTATATAAATTTGCAACTAAGTTATATCGACATTTTAGTTTTAAAATGAAGTTAAATCTGTAACATGGATCATTTGATTTCTGGAATATTAAATACAGTATGGTAAAATGACGATATGATTTATTTTTTCATGAATTTTTCTTTCTTTTGTGAGGGTAGAATTTTCTATGGATATACAGTATATTTTTTTTATTATCTTTCTATGCATCTTTTCATACAACTAAAGTAGATGGCAAAACAAATGCAAAAATATCAATGTAAACCCTTTATAGGGTGCCCTTTTTGTGTTGCTCCAACAATTGATTAAGAGCCAAAACCTCAGCTTCTCCTTGCATGCCACGGTGGTTTGCATACCTCGATCAACGTATGTTTATTTAATTCATTATTCTACCTGTCCACCAATGCAGATTTACACTATAGCCTTCATGAGTAAGACTATTTCTTCATTCTATTATTTTAAAGATGTCAATTAATATCGACTCTGGACTAATATATAGATTACAGAAAGTTTAGACCTGGAAGCCACAGTAAAAGAGATGAATCAGTAAAATAATGAAAGTAAACTAAGTAAATTGAACCTTTCAAACCAAGTAACAATAGTCATTGTGATAACTGTCTGGGCTGGCAGAAATTGTTAGAGGTACGCTTGCACACCTCTAAGCTGCCGAGCCTCGGTTTCATTCTCAGCCCAGCTATACAACTGTCATCCTAGTGTTTAACAGGCAGGGTGATTCATCAATGTGTGTGAAATCCCTTGGATGGACGTTAAACTTGACATCCTGTCTGCCGGTGTCGGCATTAGTTTGTGGATGTTAATGATCCCACGGTGTCCTTCGTGAAGAATAGGCAAGCTATCGCCAGCATCCTGAATATATTACAAATTTCTGCCCTAACTACTACTGGGAAGACAATGGTAAACCACCAAGAATAACCCTTACCAAGAAACTGCTGAGGCAGCATCGACGCTCTGTAACAGCATATTCGACATCAGAATCGGAGAATAACTAGAGAGTTCATAGAACATGATACACCATGCAGTGTTCAGGTATTTGTATGGGGTGGGGGGGGGGGTTACATTCTTGAAAATCCCCATAGACCGCAAGTCCACAGACTTTGGGGGTAATCGGGAAAATAGGGTTCGGGACTTTAACTTTAAAATTTGTCCAAACTGCACCCTTTGTGCATTGTTTTTGTTGTTTATTTTATGAATAAAAGTGTTATTATGAACATAGAATATCGTATTATTTTCCTGTATTAAGAACATAAAATAAAGTTTATTTCCTTGAGTTATTATTATATCGTATGCAGCCTTTGGCTGCTAGTTGCATCATTACTGGGAGCACAGCTGTTTCCAGTAAGCTGGTACTCATTTTGCTGACCTTGGAAAGATGACAGGCTGAAGCAACCCACCATACTCAAGACCCTAACATCTTAAGCCAGGAACATTTATTTTGTTGAGTTATTAAGGTCATTAAATTAAACACCTTTAATAATAATGCATTTAATAAAGTGTAAACACCTTTAATAATAATGTTGATGATGGTGATGATAAAGACAAGTTGATGGGGATGATGATGATGATGATTATGTTTGGTGGGGGGGGGGGGTGGTTTGAGGAGGCTGTTGTGTTGAACACCCATGTTTAAGAGGTTAAACAAATGTGGGAAATAGTTCACCAACCCGCGATTATTCAAGCACATTGACCGTTTTATTGAATTTATTTTTTTGATCAGAAAACCTTGCCGAAGTAAATTCATCATGATAGAACAAATGCACGAAGGTGAAACCCATAATTGGCCTGGCCCTCCTTCCTGTACTTCAGTTTTAATAAAATGACCACTTTAAAGATCATTTTTAAAATCCAGAAGTTTAGTGCTCCTGAAACAGTTTTATACACCAACCACCCTTATACACTTTAATTCGACGACGTTGAGTCACAGTTTTGGAGATTGGGGCTTTCTTGATCACCATCGAATGGTGTCAATCAGCATGGTACACAGCCATTATGGCGGCCTCTTCTTTACCCCCAAACACCAACTAATGCTACATACCGATATATAGCATGGTTCTTGGAAGTATTATGAAGGTGTTTTGTTTTCTACAGTCTTCAAGTATATAATTCAATTTACACAAAGGTTTAAAGTGGTTTAAAGACGAATAAATAACAAAAATTCCAGTTTTTACTGCCATTTTCCCAGTGTCTATATCTAACACAATATATTAGTTATTCGTGCTTGCCGTATATGTCCATTATGACAACCTTAAAAACATTAAGTTTCCTGTTTGGAATGATTGTCAATTTTATTTGATTTCCAGGCAGGCAGACAGAACAGAGTAAAACAATTATCTCACTCCTCTCTGCAGATGTGCGGTCGAGACGACTTCTGAGCCAAGGAATTGCAAAATAAAAGACGTCTTCATTTTCATGTTCTGATTTCTGTTCAAAATATAACATTCAATTTAAAGACATTGTTCCTCCACCATAAACTGGCAATTATAAAGAGATAAGGCAGGCAGATGGATGGACATGAACCAATTGCTTAACCCCGCTTTTCACTTCTTGTACGCAGGGTAATTATCTCTTTCTACCGACAAAACCTGGAATCTTACACTGTATTTTCATGCTGGGTAAACTTATGGTGATACAAATCTACTAAATGCTTTATAATCTGATAAATGTTAACTAAGTGGCAAGGGAAAGTGCAATAATATATGCATCTTAATTATATCTTTGGTTATTTCAGGACACAAATAATGTTTTAATTCCTCTTGTGCCACAGATATATGTTATTACCTCCACCCACTGAAGGTGGATGGAGGTTATGTTTTCACCTTTATCTGTTTGTTACCATTTCGTAAGTATATTAATGACTTCCGTCATCTGTTTGTGTGTTTGTTTGTGTGTGTTTGTTTGTTTGTAGGCACGATAACTCGAGAACAGAAGAAGCTACCAATGTCAAATTACATCACGTGATTCAGGACGGTGATGGCTAGTGCTGATTAGATTTTGGTCAAAATCGGTCAAAGGTAAAGGTCACAGTGAGGTCAAATATTCGATTTTTGATGGTTTGGTACAGATAACTCGAGAACGGAAGAATCTACCAATGTCAAATTACACCAGGTGATTCAGAATTGTGATGGCTAGTGCTGATTAGATTTTGGTTAAAATCGGTCAAAGGTCAAGGTCACAGTGAGGTCAAACATCCAAAAAATGATAACTCGAGAACGGAAGAAGCTACCAATGTCAAATTACACCACGTCATTCAGGAGGGTGATGGCTCGCGCTGATTAGATTTTGGTCAAAATCGGTCAAAGGTCAAGGTCACAGTGAGGCCAAACATCCAAAACATTCGATTTTTGATGGTTTGGTACAGAATCATCGTAGAAACTTCTGGTTTGCGTCGCTACCTTCTCCAGAGACAGATTTTATTAGACAAGGTCAGAGGTCAAGTTGACGATTTCGTAAGTACCAGTCTATGACTGCTTGTTTGTTTGTTTGTTTGTTTGTAGGCACGATAACTCGAGAACGGAAGAAGCTACCAATGTCAAATTACACCACGTGATTCAGGAGGGTGATGTCTCACGCTGATTAGATTTTGGTCAAAATCGATCAAAGGTCAAGGTCACAGTGAGGTCAAACATAATTCCGTCAATTCATGTGGAGAAATGGAGTATTTTTGCTTTGATCGACGTTACGAGTTCGTTTTTACTTCGATTTTAATTTTTTCTTCGGTTTTTGCGATCGCTTTGGACGCTTAAAACTCAATTGTCGAAATTCTGGTAAAAAATCGGATGCTTTGGAGACGTTTTAAGATTGTATAAAAAAATATTTCACTCGCCACGTCACGGCTCGTCACGTGGTGCAGTGCGCTCGAGCAGAGGCGTCGTTGATCACATAAAGGTTTTCCGTGTGCGCGCTGAGGGTGTTTTCGATAAAGATGGTGTTTAAAAGTCACTTTTTTATCCAAATAAAGGTTATCGTCGCATGCCTGACTCGCTAAGCCGTCGGATTATGTAAAGATTGCTGGTGGATGGCTGAATATTATGGTTTTGTGACTGATAAAATAATATTAAATAATTGCGTGGAGAAATGGAGATTTTTGCTTCGGTCGATGTTACGATTTTTGATGGTTTGGTACAGAATCATCATAGAAACTTCTGGTTTGCGTCGCTACCTTCTCCAGAGACAGCTTTTATTAGACAAGGTCAGAGGTCAAGTTGACGATTTCGTAAGTACCAGTCTATGACTGCTTGTTTATTTATTAGCCATCTTCCTTTACCAAACAATATTCTTCTGCTTCAGCAGGCACCACTGCTTGGAATCAAATCAATGACATTGAGGTAGATGACCAGATAATTGGGCAATGGTTATCTTATTAATCAAATCCAGTGTTTCATTGCTGATCAACAGTTTACAACAGAGCTGTGGCTTGCCTCGAGTATATTTTGCCACCTCATTATTGCAGATTTACAGCATTCCCAGATCTTATGAGGTAGATATTCAGAATCCTGAGTGATAGTGTCAGATTGTCTCTGCAATTCAAGAATGAATGTTGGAGTTTGAGAATCTTGCAGCTTCATGAGGTCATATCCCTTGCTTATAAGTTGGAGGACTGCTTTGTTATAGGTATAGCTTGACTTTAGCAATGATCAAATAGTGATTTCTGTCTCCAAGCTCACCACTGCAGGACTTAATGTAGGACCAGAAGATATTCCACCGAAATTTGAATAGGAAGTGGTTGAACCTACCCTGCCAGCTTTGTAGCAAACTCATTGCATGTGAAACCATCATTACTGTAACAGGTGATCTTGTGGATCTTGTATTGAAAGAAGCTCCCAGGAATCTTATGTTGGTGAGCAACACACAAGGTGGAAAGCTTCAGGCCATTGCTGTGTCCAAATATACCTTTTACATGCTCAAAACCAATTGTATTGTTTCCAATGTAGTGTTGAAGTCCCAAAATTTGATGTTTGGGGATCTTGTTAATGAACAATTTCAGATAAATAAGAGTGAGTATTGCTTTGCAATACATGTCCCCTCCCGATGTGATATTTTCTAAGTCCAAAAAGAGCACTCTGTGAAAAATTGACAAAACATCCTGAAACTCAAACATGTTCTGTAACTTATCACAATAAAGCCATGCACCACGTTTCAGTTGAACATGTTAAAGGGTATGGGAAAAAGTCGGAAAAACCACTAGTGGGACAGATGGAGAGCAAACCTATAGTCCCCTGGGGTGAAACTGGTCGGGGATGAATCAATAACTGCATGGCCCTTTAAACCCTTATCAGTTTCAGTGGGGATAACAGACATCATAAACACTGTCCCTAGTTATGTTGCAGAAGCCTTTCATTAATAGCATATCATTAGATAGTTGTGCAATCAGAAGCATTGTTAAGACCAATAATGATTCCTTGCCGTTTTTGATCATTTTCCTGACCTGTACAGATGAACATCCAGTTATTGAAGAACTTTACTTTGAAAGTGCAGGTCAGCTCATCTTAATGTAATGGGCGTAAGCCTGGAACTTCTAACACACTTTTCTCCGAACATATTCTGTTCATACTTCCGAAATCTTCACATTATGTGTTCCATGTGTTTATGCAGGTGATAGCAGATTCAAAAAATCGAATATAGATAGAATTTTCAAAGAGGGAATTGATGACGTCACAATCAGACACACAATTGCAGATACTTTGAGACCTGGGAGGTCTCCATTCCACCTTTCGAAACTGGCAAATGGAGATGCACACACATACCCATGGAATGGTTTCAGCTCGTATTTGTGGTTATTGTGAACCTAAATCGAGAGAGTTGTATCCTGTAATTTGGAGGAACAACCATTATTCAAATAAATATGTAGGGATGGTTTCACATAATTTATTGCGATCATCCATACCTTGCTTACATACTGTTTAGCATACCATCCCAACATACTTTTGAAATTTTTTAATGTTTTTTTTTATTCCTTGTCTTTAAAGTATCTGTGGGTGACATTTGGTGGACTCAAATCGAGGATGTTTCTACCTGTTTTGATAGTTGGAGATCATTACTTATTCGACTATATGGAACAAAAACTGCACCATTACAATCTAAAGCATACATTACATACCCTCCTTTCGTGCTGCATTAGTATGGATGTTGTAATGAACCAGGGGCTATGAGTCGATAAAAAAAATCCTTATGAGACTGCTCACAGAGAACAGATTCACTGACGGAGAACAAATTCAAAATAGCAGCTAAGTGGTACAATCATCTGAAATGTGTTCGCATTGGAATGGACCCTGATTATCAGGACTGACATGTGGACACTCACCATAACACAAGGGAGCACCAGAAAGATGAACATGAGAGCCCTGGTTTACCAAAAGACAATCAATGCATTGTTTATTTTACCATTTTTGAAGTATAAAATAAACAAGCCACCAATTCAATTCAGAGTGCCTTTGCAAGCAAATAATCAGATTCCCAGTAAATATAAAAATGTAAATTCCAATTATTGATCAAAGCAGTTTTGCCAATACAGTCAGGAACAAAAGTCATTCAAATGAATGAATATACGAGCACAATTCATTCTCTCTAGAATGGAAAATTAGTCTTCATTAATTGCGAAGGTTAGTGTCATTCTGCATTGGTAGAACGGTAGAACAATTTATGGAATCATCAGAATGTTGGTTGAATTATGATATTTGCTGTGGGAAGCAAGGAGCAACTCATGATTTAGGCATTAGTCCTTTGTTGGAGCAAGGGGTAGAATGGACAAGGAATTCTAAGAATATGTTACCAAAGCTCGGTAAGACAGTGACATTTTCAAAACTTGGCTTATAGCACTGGCTTTATGAATAAAAGAAATGTAAAAGGCTGTTGCATTGTTTGAAAAGGTATTGTCATGAGAGCATCCTGTATTTGTGAATAAAGGTGCATCCAACCAAAAAATTTCTAACTAATACCTACCCTGCCAGCTTTGTAGCAAACAAGTGAGAGCAGACTCAGGTCTGCTCTCACTTGTCTCAAGTGACATTTCACCCACTACCCAATATAATTTTTCATATCAAAATCCCAAAGGAAGTCTGTTGGGTAGCAGATACTGTAACTAGAATGTGCCCCTATAGGAGATTGCAAATGGCTCAGCCCATATTTAATAAGGTGCAAAAATTATTCCAATGAAAAGGGAAGTTGTAAAAAGAAACTAGCACAGTTTAATAGGAAAATTAAGGCAGTTATTTGGGTTATAAAGATAGTTTCAACTTTCAACTCTCCCCCTACTTATATACCATGATATGGTGGTGTACTACCTGCATAAAGCTCTGGAGGGCAAATTTAGACAGAATAGTCTCTGGAATATTGTTCTATAGATGGTGGAAGTGAGTAATAAAATAGTTGAGTTGAGGTGTGCAGTTAGCCTGGATTTTGGAAGTGTAACCAAGTGATGTTTACTGGAAGAATGCGTGCATCCTATAGTTACTGGGGAGAGTCGGAGAACTCAGAGAGCAGAGGGAGCAATGTCGGTGAATACACTGCAGAAAACAGAGACCACCACCTTGCCTGTGATGTGACAGCAGAATACCTTGTGCTTTGAACTCGTCATGAGGGATTCCAAGAACCCATCCTTAAGGACAGGATAATTCTCCCAGCTTTACCACATTTCCCTGGCTAAACCAACGTTTTAGTGTGGAAGGAAAAGGATCTAAATAAATCCCCGATTCCAACCACGACTGACTGACTCACTTGTCTCTCTTCCAGTTGCACCCAGTACCGGAATACTCCCAATCAACCTGAACTCAAGCATATTTACATATTATAACATGAAAGGCAAAATGATGCTGCTACAATGTACTTCACAGTAGTAGGTCAGATCTTTAAGCTCTTATTTGAGATCTTGCGTGGATACTTGAAATTGTCAATGATTGAGTTATTGAGCTTTTATAAAATCAATGCATGAAATTGAGGAAATGATCTGTTTAATTTTGTTTAATTAAACTGTTTGATTTGAAATGATCTGTTTAATTTTGACAGATTTTGAACACAAACTCTGATGTAGGATGCAGTACAAGGTAACTAGTTGAGATGTATCAATGATCAGGGATGTCATTTCTTCTTTTACTCGGGCAATCAAACCTGACTTGCAACGTACAATATCAGGTGCACCTTCATTTGAAATACCACATTAAATGAAATGCCATTTTATCATAACTCAATGAAAACTTGTCCAGAGCACATTTCAGCATTTGGAATGTCATCTCCAGTTGTGCTGTCAAACAGGAGTTGTGGTGGCAATACAAGACAAACATGAGCATCATTCACGATTGCAAATAAGTACTCGCATGTCCGCCTTTCTTGAAAAGCATGGCACTCTGCTTCAACTTCTCACTTCTTAAGGTTTGCCATTTTATCAACCACAGGCAATGGTAACACAAAATATTAACTTATTTTCATGGCTGTTTTTTCTCAATTATTCAGACTTATTAAAGGTAATGTTAACACAAAATAATTATTTGTCATACTCACTTTTATCTCAAACATCAGGTTGTACACTGGACCTAATATGTAATAAGATACTGAGGACTTGCTTGGTTGCAAAGCTAGTCTTTCCTGTCTTCTTCCTGTTCACTTCCTGTCAAGACTGATCTTTTTGCTTAGAGCAGTGAATATGGTTATACTGGATACAATTAATAAGGATTATGGAATTCATAACATTTCTTGTGAAATAAACTTCGTGTGACCTTTAATGTACCTTTATTTAATAATAGCTTTATGTAAAATATTGAATCAAACATCACCGTATTAAAACATGTTGCAGGCTGTATCCTGCCCACGGGCCAGAGGTTCCCTATGCCTAGTTTAGCCAATAGTCATCGAATCTAAATATTCTTGATTTCCTCCTGTCATGTCTTGACATTACAGAATTTTTGTTGTTCCACCCTATGTTATTTCTTGCCACCATCTTGGTTATCAGGACATTGATTTAAGCAGGAAACACTTGATTATGGGTCTTGGTTGCCAACACAAGAAAGAGAAATCCCCTCATAAAATGATTAATCTTCATATATTACTCTGCCTTTCATAAAACTGTTGAGGTCACATTGTAAGCACAATTACATGAGAGTGGGGAAAACCATATTGGAGGTAACATAACAGCCAAGAGGTAATCTGGCAGAGTGTATTTGGAATTGACTTGGGACATGACACAAAGAGTGAATGGAATCAGGAGGCAAGTAGTTCATGGATTTTTTTTTTTTTAAGCAAAGATGAAATTACATTTCAAGGGCTAACAAGGTTTTGTTATAAGAAATTAGAAAGATTACTTGTTTTTTTGTTGTTTCTTTTTTATACGTGAAAGAAGAGAATATTACACAGAGGCATGACAGTAGTTTTATGATATTAAATGGAATAGGAAAAGTTTATTGAAATATCATTGCTCTCCGGGTGGTAGAGGTGATAGAATTAATGGTCATAGATATAATGTTAACCAGAACGGCACTCAGAAGAGCACATATCATGCTATATGTCGTTGTTTGGCCAGATATGGTGAAGAATCACTGAATTTTTTTTTCTCATATCTGTGTACAGATCCGGATCTTCACTAAAATCTAACCAATTCTTCCTTGTCACACACCCAACCTGTCCACCAACTTTAAGCCGAATCCATGCATAATCTTTTGAGATATCTTGCTCACAGTCATAGAAACTGACAGACAAATTGGTGAAAACATAACCTCTGTTCACCTTCAGTGATGGAGGTAACAAAAACAAAAGTAAAATTTTAACTCTAAAGGTAGATAATACATCGAATAGTATACCATGAGGCTCGTGAAAGTAACAACAGTTAATGAGGTTTAAAAGGAAATTAGATAAATATCTCGAGGTAAAGAATCTATAAGGCTATAGAAATTTTTTGAAGTCAGGTTGGGTTGGTATGGTGTAATGCTGGAGTATGGCTTTGTATTACCTCATCTCAGGACCCCTGCTGCCTTTTTGTATTCCTGATTATGGATGGCATTCCACTCTTTCCTTTGGTGAATTGTCTAAAAGTTCTTTTTTTCTCTAAGTGTCTCATTTGTAATCTCCCCACAATCCACATGCAGTCCACCATCAAGCCCCTTCTTGTGAAACCCCCAAAACAAAGATCCACTGCTCACTTCCACTCATTCATTCCTCTTTTCCTCTTATTTTATCCTGCCTGTGGTGCCAACTTCCACATCCGCTTCAATCTCATTCTTCCCTCCAGGTCTTCAAGACAGCTGTTCACAACCATCTCAGATCGTCCTCCATCAAAAACCAAGATAATTTGTACCCCAGTTAAACCCTTCCCCCCACCCACCCCCATAAAAAAACATTCCTATTTTTCCTTCCTGAGACTTTGCTTCTCCATCCATCTTGTCCACCCACTCCATCTTCCTCCACCCCTCATTCTTACCATTTTTCAAAGATGCTCATCCCTCTGATTCTAAATTAAATAAATAAAATATACACAAATCGAAAATGGAAACCTTTTACTGACTATACATTGTGACATTATCTTGAATGAAGGCTGATCATTACTCACTATGTGTACAAGCCTCTCTATCAAATCAAATTCAGACATTGTAAAATCAGTACCAATAATGGTAAATACCTGAGATCAAAGATGCATTAATTGTATGTGAATACACTGGGAGAAGGATGGTCAACTTTATGGAAAGGCATCAGCAGCACCAAGATGCTGGGAGTGAGTTGCCTTGAGTTATTTGATAGACTTTGACTCGAATTGATCAACATCTTGATGATAGTAGAGCTTTTCAAAATGTAAGATGGGGTTCTGCCTCCTCTTAAAATTAACCAAAAAGCTTCAACAGTGAGAATCACCAGCACATTGCTCTGATTTTTTTGTTTTTATCACCTCTAGATATCAACAGTTCCTCTCTTCTATCAAAGATATCTTGTTTTATATTGTATATCTTCTTTATATTCCATTATCTCCGAAACTAGGCAAGCTGTTTGAATTTTGTTTGCGGGAATCAAGCTGGGCATTAGCACAGATAATTTATCGCAAACCTGATACACCACAATGACGTCATATTCGTTTTTATGACGTCATCATGAAGAGGACGAGGATCTGAGCTCATTTGAGCTTGTTGTTTCACAGCCTACAGTTTTCATCGAAACTTCCTGAAACTTGGCAGATACATGTAAAAATTCCCTGCGCAGACAGTAACCATCTCCGATTTTGGAAATTCCTCCAAGAAAAAAAAGCTATGACGTCAAAATATCTCCGCTAATGGAAAATCGCCTCAAAAATTTCTCCGAAACTAGGCAAGCTTTTTTAATTCTGTTTGCAGGAATCGAACAGGGTGTTAGCAGAGATGAATTACCGTACATATGATACATCACGATGACGTCATATCAATTTTATGACATCATTCCTATTTTTTGACATTTTTTGTTTCACAACCCAGAGTTTTCATCGGATCTTCGTGAAACTTGCCATGTATATGCAGAAATCCCACGCGCAGGCAGTAACCATCTCCGATTTTGGAAATTCTTCCGAGAAAAAAAGTTGACGTCATAATATCGCCGCTAATGAAAATCGCCTATACCATTATCTCCGAAACTAGGCAAGCTGTTTGAATTTTGTTTTGCGGGAATCAAGCCGAGCATTAGCACAGATAATTTATCGCAAACCTGATACATCACAATGACGTCATATTCGTTTTTATGACGTCATCATTAAGAGGACGAGGATCTTAGCTCGTTTGAGCTTGTTTTTTTGACTTCGTGAATGGTCTGTTTTAATTTTCTCACTTTCTACCAACAGAGAAAACCTACCAAATAGAATGCTTCCAATTCACATCGGCCTTCCCAAGATAGTTGCAATCATCACGTGTTGCACAAACACCAGACTTATCAAACCCTTTAAATGCCCATGGCGGATTTTTCTGACAAGACCAGTTCTCACTGGCTGATTAAACACAGGCTTCTCATTCACTGAAAATTACCAACATGCTGCCATTTATTTATCAGCAGAGTGCAGACAGCAATAACAGCCATGAGGCTATTATCTTGGGTGCAGCTGCTTTCAAAGAGCTCTGCTCGACCCATAACTTACCACATGGCTGGAGCTGTTTGAGTTGTTCTTTTTTCACCCTTTTACTGTAGCATTGTGTATTATTGCCATGTTCATAAACACTTGCTTGCAGTCGTTAAAAATAAAACAAATTGGTCACTATCGCAATGTTAATATATTAATTTCCACTCTTTCTGCGGAAAAAAATGAACCAGTCTGAAGCTGCCATTTTCACACTGAGAAACCATTATCTTCTATGTATGTACTCGCAATATTGCAATTGTTCTTCAAAATGACATTACAATAATAATATCAAGTTGGCTGTCTTATTTCAGGTTATCAGTAGCTGAAGGATCAAAATGAAAAGCACATTCTATTAAACTGTGAATTGTGCTTTCCAGTCGTTAAAACCTGATATAAAAAATAACAATGTGTGTCAACTTGAATGTGTAGCCAGTTTGAACTATGAACTTCAAAAAAGATGACTGCAAAGAGTGACCAATGGAATTTGAGAAAAGTGAGCTCGGTAGCATTTGAATTCACCCAAAATGTGACCACAAAATAAAACGAATTAAGAGTAGGATAATTAGCTGTAATTATATGGTTGAGGTTTTTTTGCACTCTTAAATGTGTCGTCTTGGTTAAGTTTCAGTGGAACAAACTTTTTTTTTGTGAAATGTCACATACTTTTCAATGCTGCAGTCACATACTTTCAAAGGGAAGAGATGGCTACCTCAACATAAATTATTGCGAAATCAAATAAGTTGCATATATTGCCTTAGGATTTCTCTTTTCATGGAATTCTGTACTGTGACAAAAAGCTTACATCCAATGTGACACCGCATAAGATGAAGGTTAACATGTAGCAAAAAGCAGAATGACTCCATCCCACCCCCATAACCTTTCCCATTGATCGATTATCTGAAATGTATTTTTTTTTTATCTGTCTATATATTTGGAAGTTGGTACCCTATCTATTTTATCCCAATCAGGCTATGTGACCCTTGTTGTTTCCTCATCTGCCTGTTATTTTTCTCCAACATTGTTCATGCATTGACCTTTCATTCTACACTTTCAACTGATCTTCCATATTAATGTTAAAAGTTATCAGACTGAATTAAAAAAAAAAAACATCAACTTAAAGATGAACTGGAAGGGCACTCGGTCGGGTGAATACCTCCGCCACACAATGCCTGATCCAGCAGAACATATTAGGCCCAATAAATTTTTTGATATATCATGCATTGTATCGTTTTTAGCCTTATCTCACAAAGATGAAGAATCATTTTAAGAAATAAAAAAATTCTCGTATCCGATCTGGATTCGGATCTTCACCAAAATCTAAATTCGTCCTTGACAACCACCCAACCTGTCCACCAAGTTTTGTCCAAATTCGTCCACAACGTTTTAAGATATCATGCTATGTATGGTTTTCACCCTATCTCTCAACGGTGAAGAATTGCTTTAAAAATTCTCGTAGTCGGATCCAGATCCGGATCTTCACCAAAAATCGAAATTCGTCCTTGTCACACACCCAACCTGCTCACCAAATTTCATCTGGATCCGTCCATAACTTTTTGAGATATCCTGCACACAAGCAGACAGTCAAACAGACAGAGAGGGGTGAAAACATAACCTCCTTCATCTTCAGTGGCAGAGGTAAAAACATACTTGCCGGTGTTGAGTCCCAAGGGCTGCACAGATCTCTGGTGCCAAAAACAAATTTCCATATGCAAAAAGTTGGAACTGGCTAAAATCAGATCAGTGATTTTCTATACATATCATATTTTCTTGGCTGGAGTGAGTAATGTTGTATTCACCTCCATTGGACTTTGATTGAAATGGGGGCTTATGGATTGGGTCTCGTCAGTCCATGCATCTGTCTGCAGCCATATCTCAGACATGTATGGACCGATTTTCTTCAAACTAGGCAAAAAGAGAATACATAGATTGGAAACATAAGCACATCATTTTGTTTCATGATTCGATCAAAGATGACCGACGGGCAGCCATTTTAGTTGGAAAAACCTGATGTTGAAGATGTCCCCAACCATTTCTTGAACATGCATGGTTTGATTTTGTTCAATCTTCGCACAAGCACAGTACATGATGGCATACACAAGCACCTCATTTTATTTTGTAATCGGATCAAATATTGCCGAGGGGTAGACTGGCGGCCATTTTCATTGTAAAAAAAAACAAACAGCAACCTGGCATTGAACACCTCCTCAAACATTTCTCGAACATGCGTTTACCGATTTTGTTCTATTATTTTGTCATACCTATACCATGAAGTATCTTTCATGGAAATTAAACAAAATAATTCTGATTACTCTTTTCAATTTCACCCCAACCACCTTGAAGTGCACGTTACAAAAAACTGATGGGACAGCATTTTCAACTAAATTATAATTTTCTATTATTTACAGTTAGATAATTTATTTTATACATAAATAGATATTATTAATTGTTAAACACTGTTTGTGTTATTCAGTATGTCTCCCTCAAAATATATGACCATTGTATCCCTTCTGTGCGAAATTTACATTCCCAATCAAAAACATCAAATGTCACATGACCATCTATGTTTACAAACTATAACTACGTGACCCGCATCATTAATATTCATGACCAAATATCCCAATTGTACAAAATCTCTTATGTCACATGACCACTCAAATCAGTTCCGCATACATATAAATCTTGTAAATATGAGCTAGCCATTTAACTTCGTACAGCAAAATTACAAAAACCATGGGGGTTATGACATTCTGTCTTTTTACCTCCGCCACCGAAGGTGGGTGAAGGTTATGTTTTCACATCTGTCTGTCTGGTTGTGGATGGATTTGGACGAAATTTTGGTGGAGGGCTTGGGTATGTGACATTTTGGATGAAATTATTAGATTTTAGTGAAGATCCGGATGCAGATCTGGATCTGTGAATTTTTAGTGATTTTTCACAATTGAAAGATAGGGCCAAAAATGACATATAGCAGGATAGCTCAAAAATTTGTGGACGGATTTGGATGAAATTTGGTGGATGAGGTGGGTAGGTGACAAGAACAAGCCGATTTAAATTTAAATTCAGGTCCAAATCCAGATCCAGCCTCTCATTGGGATACAAAATGTAAACTAATCAGCTTGGCGAAGATATGCGCACTACCGAGTGCACTTCTAGTTACCTCCACCATCGAAGGTGGATGGAGGTTATGTTTTCACCACTGTCAGTCTGTCTGTTTGTTTTGAGATTGTTACTTGTGAAAATCGAAGACTTTTCAAGTATATTGGTTGGTTGTGTGCATTATTCTGCCTGTCTGTCTGTCTGTCTGTCTGTCTGTTTGTTTGTGTTTATCACCTTGAGATCACAATTTAAAACCGATCTTCATGAAACGCCACCACATGATGGAGTTTGTTACAAGCAAAAAGGCCATTGTTTATGAGGTCAAAAGGTCAACATAGGCCAAAGCCTAGCATCTTTGTCAGATTTCTAACATCCTCAATTTTCATCTGATTGGCAAGAAATTTGAACAGGATTTGCATATCAGCTCACTGAATTGAACCACCAATTATTTTTGAGGTTAACAGAGGACAAAAGTCAACAACTTAGGTGAGATTTCTAGAATCCTCAATTTTCATCCGATTGACTTGAAATTTGAAGAGGAGTTGTATTCTTGATCATTGAATTCAACCACCAATTATTTTGAGGTCAAATTTGTTTTATGGATTTCACAAATATCATGCTATGCATGACATCTTTGTTTGTATGTTTGTTTGTTCGTTTATGCATTCGGACCATGCAGGAACCTGTGCAACTGAACTTTGCATGGTCTCTTCTTTCATCCAGAGGAAGGTAGAGGGTTGTGTATGGATAAAAAAAAATTTTGACCCCAGATATAACCAAATAATTAGCCTTCAGGCCTTGATTGAGTCTTGTGCCGGAAGTGATCAAAACCACCACCTGGGTTTCTTTTCCCAGAAACGATCGAGTAATATGTATTGTGAAAATCGTATGTTGAGGTTGTTTATAGTGATTTGTTGTCAACAACACAAATTTAGTTGTTATAGTGTTTACACGTGTTCCTGTTATTTTTTTTTTTTAAAGATTGCTTTACACAGATTTATTGTAACACCTCCGTGTTCAGGCCTGAGTGAGTATGTTACTTACATTGCCTGGCTTTTTCCCGGGAGCGATCTAGTGATATGGATTGTGAAAATCGTATGTTGAGGTGTGCATGCAAGCTACTAACGGAGACTGTGTATTCCCTTGGTACGTTTCTCAACTACCTCAGCCGATCAGAAACCATAAAACTGAGTAGTCACGCTCCACTACTTCTTCTCAGTAATTTTATACCCCAAGATACCACCATTTCCTTACCTCTCATTCAACTGACTACACCTTCACCTTGTGGCATGGTGAGTTGGAACCATTGTATTTAATGATTATGGCACAGCATTCTGAGTATTACAATTAAACACCAAACTAGAGGGGGAGCACTCAGTAGAGTGCAAAACCTCCGCCGCCAACACTGCTGGGTCACTCAAGTGAACCTGATATCCTATTCATTGTAGGTCAAAACGGATCAGGTTCTACTGAACTACGATTGAATAAACTAAACTAGATCAACGCGCATGTAGAAATGCCAAAAAAATAAAATCGAAATTTTTTTGAAAAAAAAGTTGCAAAATTTCTGGGTTTTTTTTCTCTAACAAATTTTTTTTGGGGGGAGGGGGTGGAAATCACTTAAAACATGTAGAAATGCAAAAAAAATTCAAATATTTTTCAAATAAAATCGAAAATCTTTTTGAAAAAAAGTTGCAAAATTTTGTTTTTTTTTTCTCCAACAAATTTTTTTTTTTTTGGTTGGAAATCACTTAAAACATGTAGAAATGCAAAAACAAAAATTCAAATATTTTTTTCAAAATGGCCGCCATAGCGGCCATATTGGACTTTGGACCAAGTCCAAAATCTAATGGCATGATCCTTGGACCATACCTAATCCCCCCACCAAGTTTCATCGGAATCCATCCAGGAGTTTTTCCGTAATACTGTTCACAAACAAACAAACAAACAAACAGACAGGGGTGAAAACAGTAACCTCCATCCATCTTCGAAGATGGCGGAGGTTAAAGAGGGGGAGCACTCGGGAGAGTGAAAAACCTCTGCCACCAATACTGCTGGGACACTCAAGTGAACCTTATATCTTATTCATTAAATATGATGTCAACAGTGTTGACAGAGTTATAGTTCTTTTCTCCAACATTTTTTTTTGGGGGCGGGGGGGGTTGGAAATCACTTAAACCATGAAGAAATGCAGAAAAAAAAATTTTCTCAAATATTTTTTTTGGGGGGGGGGGTTGGAAATCACTTAAATATGTCGAAATGCAAAAAAAAAAAAAAAATTTCTCTAACAATTTTTTGGGGGGCGGGGGTAACAATTTTTGGGGGGGGGGGGTTGGAAATCACTTAAAACGTGTAGAAATGCAAAAAAAAAATTCTCAAACAATTTTTTTTTGGGGGGGGGGACCAAGTCCAAAATTTAATGGCATGATCCTTGGACCATACCTAACCCCCCCCCCCCCACCAAGTTTCGTCGAAATCCGTCGGAGTTTTTCCGTAATACTGTTCACAAACAAACATCCAAATAAATCCACCCGTATCTTGCCAAAAGGTGACCACGTTTGACTTCTTTAACGTCACACTGAGGTGAACAGAGCTGCTATCCACCAGGAGCGACTCCTTGAGGAATATCTGCCTACGAGAGATTCCGATGAGAATCGTTCTACAGAGTAACCATGAAAGATATGCTTTTGCCTCATAACGTCACCAAATGACGTCATAATGGCTCAAGCTTGACATATCTAGAAAGCACTCATCGAGGTGTTCAATTTGAGGTACTACACGATATGGTTCCTAAAACTTGAAAATTTGACCTTGGGGTCAAATATGTTTGACCTCAGGCGCTAACCATGAAGGTCAAGGCCAATCCCCACCAAAAATTAATCAGCTGAGCGCCAGACCATGAACTATATTCCCATAAAGTTTGAAGACGATTAGATTAAAATTACTCAAAAAATAAGGGTTTCGTTGACTCCCCTGATTTGTGACAGTGACCTTGACCTTTGACCTTGACCTTCAAAATTTTATGCGCTGAAAGGGACCTCTATAGGCCTCTGATATGCGAAGTTACAAAAATTTCCAATGATAACTGTGCTCTGCAGAATTTTTTATACATGATTACAGACAAACAAACAAACAAAAAAAAACATACAAGCTGACCAACATATCTTGCAAAAACTTCGCTTTGGCAAGATAACAAACAAACAAACAAACAAACAGAAAGGGGTGAAAACAGTAACCTCCATCCATCTTCGAAGATGGCGGAGGTTAATAATGTTTGAAAGCCATTAACGAAAACTGTTGATACCCTTGACCAATTGCTCCTCCAGGTTTATTGCACTACCCGTGTTCAGGCCTTGATCGAGTATCTAACTTACACTCTGCTGAGGTTTTCCTCAGGAGTGATCGAGTAATATTTATTGTGAAGATCATATGTTGAGGTTATATTATGTCTGCAAGCTAATAACAGAAACTGTGTATTTGCTTGGTTCGTTTCTCAACTACTTTCGTTCTTCACCATCTTGTTATGATCTGTCTGCTTTTTAAAAATTTAACCTACCACATCACAAAGACCGGCATGGTAAGATGTTCACCGGAGTACCTCTGTGGTGCCTTAACTCGTGCTTGGTCTGTAGCACAGAAATTACACGGGCTCAACTACTGATGTTCCCCGGTGTGTACCCCGGTCAGAATAGGTACACCGTATCCCTGCGTGTCGTAAAAGGCGACTAAAAGGGTTGACGTCAGGAAGGGCATCCGGCCATAAGAACATCGCCTCAAAAGGAAACCATGATGAGTACAACTGATGGGCAGGGTACAGCCCGAAGTACCCCGTGGGGGTCCTCACCCCCTCTCGTTAAAACTCGAGGTGGGGAACCCGATTGAAGCAAGGGAGGAAATTTTTCCATCTATGATGACCAATCGTCTGATGCCCCACGTGGAGATCGGTTTCTGAGGTTTGGTACATGGAATGTAGGGACAATGACAGGGAGATCTGGAGAAGTGGTTGAAACATTGGTCAGAAGAAGAGTGGACATATGTTGTGTGCAGGAGACACGATGGAAAGGAAGTGGTGTGAGAATGGTGAAGGGAAGGCAGGGGCAGAAGTACAAGTTTATGTGGCAAGGGTGCCCGGAAGGCGTGCATGGTGTTGGTGTCATGTTTTCTGAGGAGTTTGTAGACAGTGTAGTGAGTGTGACTAGAGTGAGTGAAAGGTTGATGATGGTGAGAATTGTGATCGGAAAGCTCTTGGTGAAAGTCATCTCGGGATATGCCCCGCAGGTCGGTCGAAGCGATGAAGAGAAGAACATGTTCTGGTGTGCGATGGAGAAGTTGATGGAAAATGTGAAAGATGAGGAAGTTGTTGTGGTTGGAGGAGACTTGAATGGACATGTGGGAAGGAGTCCAGACGGTTTTGAGGGAGTCCATGGGGGTTATGGATATGGTGTGAGAAATGGAGAAGGTGAAAGGATCTTGGAGTTTGCTGATGGAGCTGATTTGTTGCTCTGTAATACTCAATTCCAGAAAGCGAATAATAAGCTTATTACATACATGTCAGGTGGGTTGACGACAACCATTGACTACCTGATGGTGCGTCAGCGAGATAGGGGAAACCTCTGGGACACAAAGGTGATCCCAGGGGAGGAGACTGTTTCGCAGCACCACCTGGTTGTCTGCGATATAAGGGTGAAAGGTGCGCGGAGAATTCGGCGGGTGAAGTACCAACCGAGGATGAAGGTGTGGAGGTTGAAAGAGGCGACAGTGAAGGAAGCATTAAGAGAGAGGCTGAGTATGGTTGAAGATGATGTGGTTGAGCTTGAAAGTGGTTGGATGTCAGAGAAAGATAGTCTATTGGGAGCCGTTGGTGAGGTATGTGGATGGACAAAAGGACCACCGAGGCACTCGGAAACATGGTGGTGACATGATGAAGGTGGAAAGACGATTGAAGAGAAGAGGAAGAAGTTCAAGGAATGGCAAAAGGCAAAGGATACGGTGGAAGAAGAGGCTGCACATGAAGGTTATAAGAAAGCCAAGAAGGCTGCAAAGAAAGAGGTTGCAAAGGCGCAGGAGGCCCATTGGAAAATGTTTGGAGAACGCTTGGATTCGGAGGAGGGTAAGAGAGCGGTATTCAGGATTGCAAAGCAGATAGCGAGAGAGAGGTTTGATGTGATGGGGTGAGTTGCTTGAAGGATGAAGTGGGACAAATTGTTGTGGATTCAGATGGAATTAAAGGAAGATGGAAGAGATGTATGGAAAGGCTGTTGAATGTAGAAAATTAATGGGATAGCAACATCGAGAGTAACCCAGTTTTAGGACCAGCAGAGAAGATAACTGAGAAGGAAGTTGAGGAAGCTATAAGAGCAATGAAGAGTTGAAAAGCAGGAGGGCTGAAGGGAGTTGTGGGAGATATGTTGAAGGCAGCGGGAAGTTGGGGTGTGAAGAGAATGACAGAGATCTGTAATCTGGTGGTGAAAGAAGGCCGCATTCCAGTGGATTGGGAACTGAGTACCCTCATCCCTCTGTACAAGGGGAAAGGTGACCCTCTGGACTGTGGCTCCTATAGAGCAATAAAGTTATTGGAGCATGGAATGAAGGTATTGGAAAGGGTGTTGGAGAAGAGGATAAGGAAGAAGGTAAACATTGACGAAATGCAGTTTGGATTTATGCCAGGAAGAGGAACGACAGATGCAATTTTTATTGTAAGGCAGTTGCAGGAGAAGTACATGGAGAAGAGGAAGAAGTTGTTTTTGGGGTTTGTTGATCTGGAGAAAGCATTTGATAGGGTCCCACACGAAGTAATGGCATGGGCATTGAGGAAGTTAGGAGTGGAGGAATGGTTGATCAGAGTAGTGATGGCCATGTACGAGAGAGCGCGCACAGCTGTTAGGACGAAGGATGGGAACAGTGGTGAGTTTGAGGTGAGGGTAGGAGTGCACCAGGGGTCGGTACTAAGTCCACTTCTATTTGTAGTTGTGATGGAGGTGCTGGCTCGGAGGGTAAAGGAGGGTTTACCGTGGGAGCTGCTGTATGCAGATGATCTGGTGTTGATTGCAGAGAGTATGGATGGACTGAAGGAGAAGATGAACAAGTGGAAGGAATGTATGGAGGCAAAAGGTTTGAAGGTGAATATCGGAAAGACGAAGGTGATGGCAAGTGGTAAAGCATGTGGTGAGGTGGAAAGGATTGGGAAGTGGCCGTGTGCTGTGTGCAGGAAGGGTGTCGGAGTGAACTCCATTCAGTGTACAATGTGTGCTGAATGGGTTCATCGAAAATGTAGTGGGGTGAGAGGGTCATTAGCCAGTGTGGCAGCTACATTCAAGTGTAAGGGTTTGTTAGGGTAAAGGTGTAAGGTGTAAGGGTAAAGCTGCTCGAGGGAGCAGCAGATGAAGGAATTGTTGAGTTGGATCTTGGAGATGGTGTGAAGCTGGAAGGGGTGAAAACATTTTGCTATCTCGGAGACATGCTGAATGGAGAAGGTGGATCAGACTCTTCGACGGTTGCTAGAGTGAGATGTGCATGGAAGAAGTTTCGGGAACTGAGTGGCGTGCTGACAAAGAGGGGAGTGTCGTTGAAGCTGAAGGGAAAGGTGTATGCTACATGTGTGAGGAGTACGATGATTTATGGGAGTGAGACATGGGTACTGAACATGGAGCAGCAACAAAGGCTGGAAAGGGTGGAAATGTGAATGGTTTGGTGGATGTGTGGAGTATCGTTGAGAGAGAGGAAGACAAATGATGACTTGCGGAAGATGATGGGAATAGAGTCTGTGATGGAGGTTGTGAAGAGAAACAGGTTGAGATGGTTGGGTCATGTGTTGAGGAAGGATGAAAGTGACTGGGTGAGAGGAGTGTTGGAAATGAGTGTAGTCGGAAGTAGAGGACGGGGAAGACCGAGAAAAACTTGGCTAAATGTGGTGGAAGAGGAAATGTGGGCAAGGGGATTAAGAAGGGGAGATGCAGAAAACAGGGTAAAGTGGAGAAGATTGTCATGGGGAACGCAAGGCTAACCCCTGCTTTAGCGGGGAAAATGGCCTTTAAATGCGTGTGTGTGTGTGTGTGTGTGTGTGTGTGTGTGTGTGTGTGTGTGTGTGTGTGTGTGTGTGTGTGTGTGTGTGTGTGTGTGTGTGTGTGTGTGTGTGTGTGTGTGTGTGTGTGTGTGTGTGTGTGTGTGTGTGTGTGTGTGTGTGTGTGTGCAACTACTGATGTTAATTATTCCATTTGTATTCATTTCTTTTCTGTTATTCTATTTTGCATTCCCAGATCATGTAAATCAACTTTGCATGTAAGTGATCTGCCTCTGGGCTACCAAGATATTTTCGATTGTGACTTAGAGTCAACTTTAAAGGGAGCTCCAAAGAGAGCACTCCTGCAATTAAATATCTTAACCTACCATAGTTGCATTATAATACTACCAAATGCCACCAAAAAAAAGACTCATGATGGGCAGAAACAAATCATATGCAAAGAGAATGGCAGTCTGCAGGTCACTTCAAACCTCACAGCAGACACAGGCTCGGGTTGAGGATCAATGTGCAAGACAAGCAGCCTCCAGGTCAGCTGAGACTACAGAGTAGACACAGGCTTGGGTTGAGGATCAACATACAAGACAAGCAGCCTCCAGATCAGCTGAGACTATAGAGTAGACACAGGCTTGGGTTGAGGATCAACGTACAAGACAAGCAGCCTCCAGATCAGCTGAGACTATAGAGTAGACACAGGCTCAGGTTGAAGTTAATGTGCAAGACAGGCAGCCTCCAGGGCAGCATGTTGAGCACCTTTAGAAGGTGAAGCATTTTGATCCAAGTCCAAGTGCATTTTGCAATGCCCAATATTGTAATTCATACAAAACCATAAGGCAAACATTCCCCAATTTGCCGTGCAGCAAATATTTCAATACATGTTGCATTGAAATTCCCCAGACAATGTCAGGTACTTTAGCCAGTAGATATATAACAAACGAAACCTTCAAAGCTAGATATTTTGCTCATGATAGACCACTATCATAAAGACCTTTCATCACTACACTCGGAGAAGCAGTATGATTTAATCTCAGCTCTTGCATATTTTTACATGTAATTATTAGTGCTACATTACATAAAGTGAGGTTTGCCTTTATAGATGTGCTCAAATGCTGCATGTTTTTGCTGAAGTATCCCCTTATCATAGCAGGAGAAAGCTTTCCGGCAGTCTTCTACATCGTTTGACCTCGGCAGAGAACGCTTTCTCCACAAGCATATTCCTTTAAGACACAAACACAGCCGAAGCAGAATCCGTGCATGAATTCTTTATGTTATGCTTTCAGTTTTCCATGGTTAAGGCATTCACTACTGCATATGCTTGGCAGTTTTCTGTGACCTCATGCAGATGGCACATAATTTGGAATAAAACACAGCCCATAAGTAGTGGTGTGTCGATGAAAACTGCAATTGCATAATCTGTGTTGATATGACATTTCATTGAAGCCCTTTGTAAACATTGTTCTAAATATAAAATTTCTTTTTTAAAGTATAAATTAGTCTGTAGGGGTTATTTTCTGTTCCCTTCAAGTGTTTGTGGAGCAGCGTTAATCACAAAGATCTGGAGCTGAAGAGTTACAAAAGACTTACATCACTATAATTGTCAGTCTGACCATTGCAATTCTCCAAAGGTGCTGCCTGCTGACAACCCCGGTCGACATGCGAGAATAATTTCTGCCTGTTATAAATCTTGACCTTTGCCAGCCGAGAATTCTCCAGTGTCTGCTCAATGTGGGATCTCATGCTCTATCAATGCTGTCCTTCTTGAATCTAAACCTTCACACTGATCAACTCTTCCCCAACTCTAGTTTCAAATATGTTTCAGCAAAACTGGAGATCAAACATGATGGAATTGTAAGGCCCTTGCTCTTAACAATAAGCTGGTGTTTGCATTTTAAGTGACAACACTGTGGAAAAAAAAAGTAGTAGAGCAGTGAGGGACCTCAAAGATAAGATGAAGAAAACACCAAGGTCATGATGAACAGTATAATTTTGCTGTATTTACATTGATGAGGAAACTAACAGAGGAAATAAAGAAAGTCAATTATCACATATTCACAGACTCAAATATTTGCAAGAAGCACATCTGGCTTCATCGCCTGATTTTCCAGCTTGGTAATTAATTGACTAACTACATTCGCTTTAGAGAAAATGCTGCAATGGTAAAGACAGCTATTTAAGCCTGCTTCTGATTATGGCACTGCCATCTGCCTATAAATTGGCAGCATTTCATATTTTCATACATGGTAAGGAGGCTCTGTACGTGAACGAGGAACATTTTAGGCCATGGGCTAGAGGGGGTCCACATGAACCCCCCTCACTATAAGGTTTCTTTGCCATTTTTATGTAATCCTGGGTCTATTGAGTTGGCAAAATGATGTTAACAGGAAAAGAAAACTTGGGTCTCAAGATACCTCTCCCAATGGACTTTTTGTTCACGCCCATTTTTCTAATCGCGGGTAGTGAATTAGGGGAAGGGGAAATTGAAATGGCTGCAATTTTGCAACCAATCATTGCAGAATAACAAATGACCCCTTAAAATGTTGGCCTTAGGTAGGCCTACAATTCGATGTATAGCTTATGTAAATGCATTAGGTAAATAGGTCAACAGAGGTCAAAAGGTCACGAAATTTGACCCCTGCCTAAAATCACGCCCCTTCTCAGATAACTCATCACCCATACCATTCTAAAGGGAATTTCTAGCCAAAATGGGTTCAAATGGAAGCCAATAGGTACCCAAGTTGATTATAAGTTTGAAAATGTGGATGTTCTTATTTCTTAAGTCTCAATGGTGTACAACGGTTTGGGACCCATTTTTTAACATGGCCGTTTTTTTGCAAAAAGGCATGCAAGATTGTACAAACCCAATCAAAGTCTAATTTCGTCACTTCAAACGATCCAATTTTGACAAATTTGGTATCAAAATATTGGTATTGATGAGTCATCAGTAACGTCATCCGAGGTTAAAAGGCCACATCCATTTTGCAATACAACTGTGTTGTATTCTCCGTTGGACGAACTTATAAATACCAACGCCTGCAGCAGCACATGCAATTGGATCCATACTTATATGCCTTTTTAACCCATTTTAACCTTGGTACTATTTATCAAATTGATTGAATTCATCGTGATAAAGTGGTGTTCACCTCACCAATGTCTTGTAAATCCCGCCTACGGTGACCCCATTCAGGCATCACTGGCACTTTCACCATCACTATCTGATCCCATTCCTTCAATGAGGTCACTTTGATCAAGTTCACTGTCACAATCTGATTTGTTCATGTCATTCTCAGTCGTTTCCTTGAGAATGTCCACCAACTGCCGTGGCATCACCTCACCATCAGTCCACTTTGGCTGCATGATCCCGGTTTCAAACGTCCACCCATGCCCGTCGTGTGGGTTGGGAACAGAAGGCTCTGCAACATGTACCAGCGTCCATATCCTAACCTGGTAGTTGCACCGACACACATGCTGCTCAAGGGCGCTTCGACACGGTGGCAGTGTGGCCAGATCAAAATGGCTGGATTTGCTGAGGATGTTCTTTCCACCGCACTTTCCTTGCATGACTTAGAATCAGAGTTCATTCACTTGTTTTGACCTTTTGTTGCCATGTAGCATACAAGTAAACCGTTCCAACTCCTCCATCACCTTTTCATCCACTTCCCAAGAATCCCCCAATTTGGAGAATGCCCTCTGAAATGATTCATCCGTTTCAATGCCTTTTATTCCCTTCACTTTTCCTTTGCCTTTAAAGGTGCTGGTACTGTCACAACCCGTGAACGCATGTAGGCCTAGCAGTGCAGTACAAAAGAGAGATGTGCGAGACATAGCCAACTTGGTCACATTGATACAGCGTCTCATGCTGCCCTTAGCCGTTTCAAATAGAATATGGATTACTTCCAAGTATCTCGTGTAATGGAGTAGGATGAAGAAAATGTCTGAATCGCGACTCCTCACGTGAACAAATTTGAACCCCCTGTCCTTGGCATACACACAGTACAAGATCACTCGAGAATCAGTTTCTTCTTGTGAAAATGCCAAAGACTGGATCTCCTAGCACTTCATAGTTTGTCCATCCGATGTTAACGGATAGACCAGTCCTTCACAAATGAGTATCACCTCATGACCATTGAGAATGTCGGCTGATGCATCACTGCTCCATGTTGTCAGAAAAACCCGAATGAACTGCGTCTTTTTCTCATCATTGGCGAGAAACAGTTTCCAGTCCTTGGGGCGCTTTGTCTTTTCACCACTGATGATGACTTTGTCACCACAACCTCTCCTATTCCATTCCACGGGCTTTCACAGAGTCCTCCTTGTACATATCAGTGCTGAAAATAACGGCTGATTGATATAGCGCAGAACCTAATATTTTGCGAGGACATCGGCAACCTCTTTGATCTTTTCATTCTGTCCAAGTTGGTAACTTGACTTTATTGCTTCCCTAATGTCCATTTTCAGGTTGAACACCAAGTAAGAACTGAATCGACAATCTGCCCCAATAGGACAAACCCCCAGAAGTCCCTGGTAATCCTTCTGCTTTTCAAGTTTTGACTTTCTAGTTTAGTTTCTAGTTTCTAGTTTCATTGAGGCGTGAAATTTACATTTCACGAAACTCGCTCAATCGAACAACTCTCCGGGCGAGTACAACTTTTTCGTTGATCACTGAACACACATTTGCAAAAGCGTCTCGGTGCCCTTTCTCCAGGGCTGCTTGCTGCAGGACATTTTCATTGTCTTGTGATCTCCCCTTGTCTGGACAATTGACATAGTTTCTGCGGCATGAGGGATGATATTTGGCCTCGCAGGTAAAAAGATCGTAGCCAGAAATTCTCCCGAGAAGGTCACAGTCTCCCTTTTTGTTCAGCCAATTTAACGACAGTTTCACCTCCCCCACGTTTGAAGACCTTTATGTCTTCAGTTGTCCACAATCTTTTAACTTTAACTTTCTTCCTTCCTTGTTTATTACAGAACAAACAGTCTGGATTGAAAAGAGTTTTGTTGAAAAGAGTTTTCAGAGTTGAAAAGAAAAAGAGAAAAAGAGCTCCCTCGAATGGCTGGTTGATGGTTGCTCTTCTGCAGGAACCTCCTTGAGACGCTGAAGATTCGCTGTAAATTGTGTGTAGCATGCACGATGATACCCATGGTTATATTCACATACCTCTGGTATCTGTGCGCAAATGTCATTCATCCGATATGGAGATTCGAAAGGCTGCAACAGTCTTTGCTCCTTCACCGATAGGATCTTTTTGAAGTGTTCTGTTGAATCCTTTTATTTGTATTCTTGATGAACGTGAACTCATCCGATTTTGGATCTTTTGCATGGATAATGCAGATTCCCGTCTCCTCGCCTGAACCATCATCCACCTTCCTCCTTGGTTCCTATTGGCTTCCATTTGAATCCATTTTGGCTGAGAAATTCCCTTTGGAATGGTATGGGTGATTAATTTTTTGAGAAGGGGCGTGATTTTAGGCAGGGGTCAAATTTCGTGACCTTTTGACCTCTGTTGACATATTTACTGAATGCATTTGCATAATCTATACATCGAGTTGTAGGCCTAGCCAAGGCCAACATTTTAAGCAGTCATTTGTTATTCTACAATGATTGGTTGCAAAATTACAGCCATTTCAATTCCCCCGACCCCTAATTCACTACCCCCGGTTAGAAGAATGGGCGTGAACAAAAAGTCGATGGGGGGTATCTTGAGACCCAAGTTTTTTTCCTGTTAACATCATTTTTCCAACTCAGTAGACCCAGGGTCAACAAGCGAGGGGTTTCTTTACAAGAAGAGAGGGCCACTGGGAGCATACGGTGAGTTTCAAAGCAACCACTTAGTCAAATAAATAAATAATGTACAAGGGATTTTGATAAAGCACAGGGACAGAGAGCAGAACTATCCTGATCTATCCAGCTGAGACAATCTTACTTGTTTAACGATACAAGGCACCATCAGTTTCATGCATGGAAGGGTAGATATAGGAAGAAAGAAAAGAGAAAGTTTGAGGAATTTGTCAACCTCTGCACTCAACCGGCATGGGCTGGGGTGCCTGACTTTCCTACACTGGGAAAAGGCGAGGGAGAGGGGACTGGGATAGAGGTGTGTGTCTGGGTTATTGTTCCACTTCATCCCCTGGCACTCCGTTGCGTCCCGTGTTGCTTCACCTCGAACCCACCGCCAGAAAGTGCACCCGTAATAAACGAAAAGAAAACCTCTGAAATATCTCTTGAATTATCCCTTTAATCCTAACGTACTATTTATATGCTCCGCAAGGGGTGGAGCTTAGTGTCTTTGGCAGGCATCACCATGCCGCACTGCAACCAATCTCTGCCCCTCGTGTTCCGAGAGTGCCGTGCCCATTAGCCCAGACTTCATCTGCGTCCTGACTTCACCTGCTCTGCGAAGCTGTCAGATTGGAAATGTCTTCATCCGTCTGAGGTGGGCCACGGGGCCCTCCCAACAATATGGGGGCAGCGTGCATCATTCCCCACTGGTAGTGCAAGCGTCCTGGAGGGTCGCGGATGGTTCCCCAGGCAGTTCGATGGTTTCCGCCAATAGGGAGGAAGAACAGAAATGCCAGCATAAATTTGCACTAGATTACAGCGAGCTTGGTTAGTTGTGGTGCTCCAAGTAGGGAAGAAGTGGTGCCCTGAACGGGCGCGATGGTGGTTCCTGTTGTCAATCACAGGCGAGTGGTTGAGATGGTGGCTGGAGCGATGTTTTGAACAGTGTCGGTGGAAGAATGGTGGTTGAGGTTGAAGTGGATGGTGTGCAAGCAAAGCAAGATGGTGGTTGTTGTTTTTGTGGTGTGGAGGTAATTGTAGTCTTGTGGTGTTGAAAGCATGGTTGAAATTGGTGGTGGTGGTGGCAGCATGGTTGAATGTAGCATGGCGGTTGAGTTCTGAACAGGGTTTTGGTGGCAAATGCTAATGAGGTTGCGTGTGCGGTTTGAATGGGGGTTTAGATTAAAATATTGAAAAATAGTGAGAAAGTGGGGGGGGGGCTAACTAATCCCTCACCATGCATATTCCCTTTGTAGCACATTAGACAAAAGGGAAGGACCTTATCTGTAACAAGTAGTAACAAAATTACAATCTCGGGAACCACTTTATGTTGTTTGCCATTTCCTTTGGGTCACTGTTCTGGGAACTCTAACAATATTTTGTTTTAATTCTCCTACCTGAGCATTAGTAAGTCATACACAATGGCCATACTAGGTTACCATAATCACTAATCTTATAACCTATTACACAAATTTAAAAAGTGAAGACGCACCCAAAAAGAAGAATGCCGAGAGACGATATTGAGTTATGGTAGCTTCATTACATTCTATGCCCACGGGATGACCCTATACACAAGAACTGGGTGATGCCTTCATGAAAAATCCACCCATTCAACCCCTATCTGAGACTTGGGGGAGATGCTACTGGAACATGATTGGCACCAATCCAAGCAAGGAGCATAACAAGTCCTTTGAAAGTGATGGATGCCTCAACCATGCAAATCCATAACAAAACTTCAAAACTACATTTAGATCACTACAAAACCACTTAATTACACGAAAATGATGAACTCTAGTTGACATATGAAAAAGTAAACAATTCTCAGAGTTCGAAGTTAAAAATTGCTGTTGCAGTTACATCAAAATATTAACTGCACGCACGATGCTAACGGATTTGGATTATCCACCTAACCAAAACACAGACATAAAAATAAAATAATGGTGATTGTTTATCATTTCAAAAGTTAAATTCGGTATCTGAGGCAAAAAGAGACTAAAAATTCAGTGGAAATCATTGCACTGTAGAAATGAAAACAGGTTTACTCATCTTAGAAAATGATCTTTCTATCAGGAAATGGAGCTTTTGATTATCCTCATGACATTGAGATCTTTTTTTCCTAAAAGAAAGAACTTGCTCATGGATGAGCAGGCATCAACAGTGTGTGGGAAAACAACCTCAATTAAATTTCATTCATTAACGCTTAAACATAGGCAAGTTCAGTTTGCTGGATATGATCACATAACATAAATGTCACCTTAGCACACATTCCCGTTTTAACCCCGACAAACTTTTCCGGATAATTGCACAAGTGTCGAAACTTGTCAACTGAACGGGTCAAGTTGTGATAGCATCCATTCTTTCATTGTGCTTCTGACTTCATAATCACAGTTACACAGAGTATGTTCAACAGAAAACATTCTTCATCAGACTAAGAATGTGGAAATCCCTTTACACGATGTCCAAGATGTATTCCAGATTTGAGAAAGTGTCGTCCACCTTCAACGTGGAATTGTGTGGGATTACATTGAGCGATGTTTGCATATGGACATCACTCGTTATTTTCATCTGTCACTTTGTATTCATGATTTCAGTTTTTAAATTATTTTATTTATTTATTTATTCGTTCATTCATTCTTAAGAAGCCTGTGACTGCTGCCTGCATCATTTTCTGGGGGCACTGCTGTGCCACTAATGCAATGCCCCTGTTACCAGCAAACTTGTACTCATTTTCTCAACCTCAGAAGAATGGCAGGCTGAGTCAACCCTACCTGGTGTTAATTAAATGGAACAATTGTGGCTTGAACTCAAGACCCTATGCCAAGGATCTTAAGCCAGCCACCTTAACCGTTAAGCCAACACCAGGCCTATGACTTCAGTGATCTATTGCAAGATCTGAAACAAAGTGGGCATGGTGATCACATAGGATTTGTAAAAAAAAATATTTAAATGAACCATGCCTTTTTAATACCAGAAAACCACCAGCATCACCAACTCTGAGAAATGAATATTTCGACTATTTTTTGCAAGTGAATATGATGAATACCTTAATTCCACAATTTGTCACTTCCTGCAATGGCCAGGTAATGCACAGCACTCACATTTTGTCACGTGTGATGACGTTGGACGAAAAGTCATTTCAATGCAATTCCAGTTGATCTTACACAGCAGCCAATCCATTTAATGTGCATTAAAGCCAGTTGTTGTGGTACCTAACATGCAAAAGCTAACTGAAGCTCAGCATATGTAGCTGTGTGTCCAGGCTGCACTTGAGCTTCATTCCAAAGCTGATGTAACTTCATGAATGTTTATGCCAGGTTATTCCACTGAAGCAGAATTGCTGGAAGATATTGCTGCAGTTGGGTTCCCTGATTGTGACATTGTTTTTGAAATGTTTCGATGAATGGAACCGTTTTTCTTTTAACACCCAACACTAACATTTTAATATCCACAACCTCCAAAGATTCATGTGTTTATGGAAATTTTCTGGATATCTGCTGCTTCCGTTTCAAAACCATGTCCTTATTCTTTCCACGACTAGATGGCCATGACATTAGAGTTACAAAAGATGTTTACAAATATTGGCCTGTTTGATTGTCTATCACGTTATAACTTGAGAAAGAATTAACAGATTTCAATAAATCAAACGACAGAGGATTCAGGGAAATCCTGGGAAGGTTTGTGATGGAAAAAGAAAAAAAACATTCAAAGAAAATTTATTTTTTCATTGGTACATCTGGTGAAACTGCAAACATCAACTTGCGACGCTGGTTATCCCTGCAGTCAGAATCCTTTTTCTTCTTGCCATATTGATTAGCCATCACAGCAAACATTGGTATTCCCAACAGTGGAACGACAGGTATTATATTCTAGTACTGTATAAATATCTGCAATACGTGTAAAAAAGTAACTAGCAAATACAACCCGTCCCTTCACTGATGAGAATATTAGGGGGGAAGGGAAGGAGAGGACGGAGGGGAAGTGGTGAGGAAGAGAGGGAGATGGGTCAGAGAGAGGGATAGCAGTGGGATGGAAGGCGTGGGAGGGAGAGTGATAGGGGTAGGAGAGAGAAGGATATGAGTGGGAGAGAGAGGGGTGGGAAAGGCAGAGGGTTGGGATAGGGGTGAGAGAGGAAAAAGGGCGAGAGAGGGAGCTGGGAGTGAGGGGAGGGAGCAGTGGGGAGTGGGGAGTGAGGAGAGGGGCAAGTGAAGGGAGGAAGAGGAGGAGGGGGGATTCCAGCAGATGAGACGTCAAGCTTAACGTCCTTCCATGAGATGGCACACAAACACACACCCCAAAGAGAGTCTTTTGTTTCCATTTCTACCACATCCATGTGTGCTGTCAACGTAACTCTTTCCTTACAGAAACTACTGACAATGAATATATATATATATATATATATATATATATATATATATATATATATATATATATATATATATATATATATATATATATATATATATATATATATATATATATATATATATATATATATATATATATATATATATATATATATATATATATATATATATATATATATATATATATATATATATTATATACAAGTGTCCCTAAAAAATGACATCATTTGAAAATTGAATATCTAAGTAACTACATGTCCCAGGCAAACGAAAGTAAATAGGCTTCATGTTGAACAATAAAACATTTATTTATCAAAATTCGAACAAGAGATTCAGAGGGATGTAGATTTTATAACCGTTTTCTCAAAAGTTCACAAATATTCAATGTGGGCACCGCCTGTGACACGACACACGTCAAGTCGGTGGTCCAGCTCCTGCCAAACACGCTGTAGCATGTCTTGTGTAACATTCTCCAGCGCCTCAGTGATTCTCTGCTTAAGTTCCTCGGCTTGTAGGAAGAGGGGGATATAGACCAGTCCTTTCACATCGCCCCATAGAAAAAAATCACAAGGTGTCAAGTCAGGTGAACGTGGTGGCCATTTCAACAGCACATTGTCATTATTACTGGCACGCCAAATCCATCTTCCTGGTAGATTCTCATTGAGATAAGAATTAAACATTCAACTTAATTAGTTTTTACACATTTTGTTAAAATTTGAGATCATTTGAGCGAGAATTAGCTATGTTATTAGACTACGAAATGATGTCATTTTTTTAGGGACACCCTGTATATATATACAGTACACTGTATATTAATCCATCTGATAAATGTCAGTGTGTGTCAGTGTGTGTCAGTGTGTCTCCTCCATAACTCCAAAACCATGAAACCTTGCAGCCTGAAACTTTGCGTGCACATGACAGGAACTCCAAGGAAGTGCATGAATGAAAAATGGGTGCTTGAGCTAATTGAAACACCCCTTTTAAAATAATCAATGGCCTTATTTAATTAATTCCTTTATCAGGCGCATCCTTGGCCACCTCACTCTTGTTGGGGTCTTAAGATGCATCCTTGGTGACCTTGCCTGTGGTCGGAAGCCGCCATGTTTTTTGGCCTGCTCAACAGGCTGCAACGATTTCTTAATTGTAGGTTTTTTTCATTTTCCTGTTATTATTGAATACTTGATCATCATACCTACGAATCGCTGGATACATTGCAATGCTTATAAACGCTTGAAGATGCCAGTGTCTGTGTTGGGACCATAGTGTGCTACCTCCATAATTCTAAAACCACGAAACCCACAGCCTGAAACTTTGCAAGCATACTAACAAAACTCTAAGGAAGTGCATGACTGAAATTTGGGTGTTTGGGTTAATTAAAACATCCCTATTGAAGATAATTAACAGCCTTATTTAATTATATCCTTTAACAGGCTCATCCTTGGACACCCTGCTCACACTCAATGGGGGGGGGTCCTAATTCGCCATTTTGTTCGGCCTATTCAAACATGCCTCGATTTGGAAACATGATCTACTCTCACGGACGAATTAAAGTATATCATCGAAATATGATGTCGAATTTGAGAATCAGATCTGGTGAAGAAAAATAAGTGTTGAAATCTGGAGTAAAATCCGAAAATTTTAACAAATTAGCAATTTTTATAAATTAGTGTATTTATTTAAGCAAAGCATTAAACTGAACTTTTTTTTTTTTACTGTTTGGTCAATTATATTGAGTGAAGAAAAGATTATGGAAAGTGCAGAAAGTGTAACTTCGTTGAATGAAACACCATGCTTCATAACCTGCCTTGGCAATCCATGATGGCACAGTCTATACAGGGGTCCTTCTTTTTTTTCGGCAATTACAAAGGCAGTTTGCTCTTTCCGTTTTGGGCAATTTGCTTACATTACAAAATATGAACAAAAAAGATACTATTATAGTTCTGCCAATATATTAATAGTCGGTAGTTTCTGCAAGCGAAGAAGTACGTAGACAGCACACATGGACGGGTTGTGGTCTTAAGGGTGTTGTCCTTGTTTTCCGAATTGACAAGAGACTGCACACGTCTTTTAATAATAATTGACTTTCAAAATTTCGACCCTGATCGGTGTGCAGCTCCTCTGGAATCCCATGCCAGGACAACAAGACTGACCCATTAGCATACGGATGCATCTCATCCCGAAGGCTGAAGCACCTGGTCAATCAAACACACACATTCAACCCTGAATAGCCAGAACACATGGTCAAACAATTGTACCCCTCCTCCACAGGAATGAGTCCCAATAACTTCAACGGAACGCTGTCCTAAATTCTCCTTTTGAAAGGAGCCTTTTTACATTAAAAAGGTTTTAAAAAATCGAAACATTTAAATAGCTTGGGACATGCACCTTGATCCCATGGCTAAAGTACACAGTCGAACAAGACTGTGCCATCAGCATACACATTCACCTCACCCCGAAGACTGAAGCACATGGTCAGTCAAACACACACATCCTAACCCCAAAGGGCCAGAATGCATGTCATGCAATTGGACCCCCTCCGGAGGAGGAGTGAGTCCTCATGACTCAACGGCACACCGTTCTGAATTCTCATCAGGACAGAATAATGCTTAAAATCGTCTGTTTGGGTTGAACTTCCATTTGGAATTTATGAATGCAGCGACCCTCTAATTGTTCAAAAGGACAAGCCAAATCATGTCCCATTACAGCTATTGCTGCACAATTTGTGACGAACATGTGGTATCTGTCACATGAACGCATTATCTGTAGCCTTACTACAGCACCGTTATGAGGACCGTTTTGCAGTTGAGAATAATGATTATAACCCACAATGCAGTGTATAATGAAATGTGAATGTGATGTCACGGTGTTGCTGTAGGTTGGAGAATGGATTATCATCATACACTATACACATACATTCATTTGTCGTTGTAGTAACAAATTTTATGTCAGTGTTTTCAAAACTTCTGGAACAATCTTGCACTACACAACCGGTGGAAGATGACACGCCTGTTACCTCTTCAGACTGAGATACCAATTTCAACATGATAGTGACACAGAATTATTGTAGACTGAACTGGAATCTTGAATGCCTCGTGTACAGGTGCAACACTCAGTTAGCCCAAACTCTTTCATAATGTTTTAAACATTTATACACATGCATCAATTGCAACTTCATGTTGATCATTCTTTCAAATCAAGTTGGTTCCTGTAATATTCCAATGAACCCTTAATTTTAAAGTGGAGAAATGCATGATTAAATTTTATGTTTTCTCATCAATGCAGACTATAACATTTTGTGCATTCTCATCTCCTTGTATACTGTTGTAGTCGCCGGATCCATCCCAGTTTACCCGGCTCAAATCTCGATGAACCACTCAATGTGGTCATGATGGCCAACTGAGTTTGCCACTTGGAGCAGAGTCCTGGACATATTTTTTCCACGTTACCAACTCCATATGCCTGGTGTTGGCTTCATGGTCAGGGTGGTGAACTTGGGATCCTAGGATCCCGAGTTCAAATCCGACTCAGCGGTTGAGATAATAGCAGATGGGGTTGACTCTGCCTGTCATCCTTTCGGAGGTCGGCAAAATGAGTGCCGGCTTGCTGGTATCTTCTGTCGGAGTGGCGATCCATCCAGGATCGGGCCCAGTAGCCAAGGATTCTGCTTAGGCAGCACCAACGCTCTGCACAGAGTATGGTCCCAATGGATGAATGGACCAACTCCATCAGGAAATTAAGCAAATTGGAGAGACGTCCTTGGGTGCCAAATATCCGAAATTCCCAGAGTGGCAACGCGAGTGGTGGTGGCTTGAATGCCGGCTAATCTGTTGTTTAATGGACTTATATAAATCCAATCTGTCCTTTAATGGACTTGTGCGATCGTGGAAATTGGAATCACTCACATAGACCAAGTAGATTGTAAATGGTTTGTATTTCAAAACAGGGTGGGATTACAATGAGAAGCAAGCAATTAACATTTTAATAAACCAACTACTCATCTCCAAAACAATGTATGAATGAAATATCCTTAATTACCAAAGTAGAACATGAGGGGCGGATTGACAGAGCTGGCTATATGAATAGTGACGCATTTCTATATCACAATTGCTTCATGCTTACTCTAAGACATGTATGAAGGAAATAACTAAACTACAGTAAGCAAAGTTAACCCGGAGGAGTCATTTCCACAACAATACTTTGCTGGATCAAACAACACAATAACTTCAAGCAAAAGGTATACTTTCAAATAATGGGAAATTCTTACATTCAAGCTAAGGCCTTAGTTATTTTATAACTTGGTTTACAGATCTGCAGACGGTATATTTGCCGAAATGAAATAGAAATATAAAACACATTTTTAGCGTTTTATATTTATAAATTTTCTGCTGAAAGTGCAAAAGTTTCAAAACCCGAAATGTAAACGTCGGCATTTATTTTCAAAATATAATTTCGCGCACGCGCGCCAAAATGCTGAGTCCCCTTTAACCAAACTGTGCAGTCGTCTTCGGTCATGTCGTCTGAGCAGTGGCCAGCGTGGTTCAGATTGACTGTGGTTTCTGGGGCGAAAGTGATTGTTAAGAAGTATGTCAGCCGTATAAATACGAGTGACTGTATTGGTGATTTAATCACGCAACATCTTGACGACGAATATTCTGGCCGAACAATTGCATCAATTCAGTGCAGCAGCAGGGCTGATTCGCACGCTACTCTCGATCGTGCCGATTTTGTTTCCATCGAAAGTTGTACACCGCTGTTCATATTGAAAGATTTCGGTGCCAAGTACGTCAAAGTCTCCCTGCGAGATGCTGACATTCAGCCTTCAACAGGCCAGAAATCAGCCTTTGATGTGCTCATGGGGATGAGGAGATGGTACGATCAGATGCCTGCTGAAAAGTAAGAGCTGATTATGGCTCTGATTGACCGTTTTTGAGCATGTTGACTCCGAGTAGACACCTCTTTTTTAATCATATCCAGCACTATGCACTGGTGTGCACGCACACATCTACGACTTGGACAGTAATTTTCTCAGCATTGTTCCCATTTGTTTGATGATCCAACAGGCTTCTATAAGAAAAACATGCCAGACTATATTGTAAAAACAAGTTTTAATCCTTCTTTATTGTTTTTCACATCAGATGATACAGTGAACATGGGCATCCTGCATTTGAATGGTCTTCCATCTTCAATGTTTTCTTGGATCCTCCTGGTCCGGAATTTATATTTATTTCCCTCCCACCTACCCTTGTCTTTTCCATGGAACATCCGAAAAAAAATCATAAATACATTTAATTTCTAAAAATTGAAATTATATTTATATTTATATTTCGACCTACCGACCCTTCATTTTAGCTGAAGAACTGTGTAAACCAAGTTATAAAATAACTAACGCCTAATGTTTAATACCTGTTTAACTCAATTCCTGCAACACCGTGCCTTCAGAAAGTATACACACCCCTTGACCTTTACACATTTTATATGTGTTCCAGCCTGAATTTAAAATGGATTGAATTGAGATTTTTTTTGTCACTGATCAACACAAAATACCCCATAATGACAAAGTGGAATTTTATTTTTAGAACTTTTTACAAATCGATTAAAAATGAAAAGCTGAAAAGACTTGTCAATAAGTGTTCAACGCCTTTGCTCTGACACTCCAAATTGAGCTCAGGTGCATCCAATTTCCTTTGATCATCCTTGTGATGTCTCCACAACTTGATTGGAGTCCACCTGTGGCCAATTCAATTGATTGGACATAATTTATGAAGAAACACACCTTTCTATATTAGGTCCCACAATTGACAGTGCATGTCAAAGCAGAAACTCCACCATGAAGTCCAATGAACTGTCCGTAGAGCTGGAAGAATGGGAGAAAATTCCCAAATCCAGATGGGCAAAGCTGATTTGCTTTGAGCGGTGACATACGTACCCACGAAGTCTCGGAAATGTAATTGCTGCCAAAGGTGCTTCAACAAAGTATTGACTTTTAAAAGTTATTTTTGCAAGATATTTCAGCTTATCATTTTTAATTAATTTGTAAAAATTTATAAAAACATCTTTTCACTTTGTCAGAATGGGGTATTTTATGTTGGTCGGTGACAAAAAATCTCAATTTAGACCATTTTAAATTCAAGCTGAAACACAACAAAATGTGACAAAAGTCAAGGCGTGTGAATATTTTCTGAAGGTGCTGTAATGTGCTGATTTTAACTATGTTGGAGTATATACAATTCATACAAGACACTCAGGTCATTGTATCTGCAGTAACTCATGTTTCCCAGCCTGGAGCAAATGTGTGACAGAATATGCCTTGCCCTCACTGCCTATTTCCTATTCTATCTGAAACATTACTTATCGCTGCTCACTCCAGCTGGATGAGCGTATCTGGATGAAATGCCTTAGCACTGATTCCTATCCTACCATTGTCATGCTATTTACTGAAAGGCAAGCTCAGACACCTCATACTTTCATAGACAAGTAATTAGTGCATCAGACTTTCATCATAACTGAAACCTTCACTCATTTCTCACCTCATAACAAACCTTTAATTGTAAGCATTCATATGCTGAGCTTTGTAACACATGATGGATAGACACTTTACTGAGTTTACGTACAGTGCAATATCGTTTATACTAATCTTAAAAAAATTTAATTATTTAAACAGATGCAAGAACCGAATGACATGCAAGGATACTGACAGCATAAAGAGTAGAATAAACAGATGGCAAGATGAAAGAGGAAATCCCACAGCGGCTTTGATGGAAAATTGATCATGTGTCGCCATCAGCCTCCACAGATTCAAAATTCCTGTCCTAAACTTCTGTTGGCAAGTGGTCTGATTTTCTCAGATATTCGCTCACACAGGATTATATTACTCATACTTGTTATCATGGAGCATGGTTGCTGTAAGGACAACAGCCCTTGAAAAATAAACAAATTCATACACTAAAGGTGTTCACATGTCTCATGTGAATGGCCATCTTTATTTATAATTAACTAGCATGGCTTACCCAGCGCTGCTCGAGGAAGGAAGGAGGGGGGAAACCCGACTGCCCGGCTGGGTGAGCTTTTCCCAGTGGTGGTTTCAGGATGTGTTGGACACTGAAAAGTTATGGAGTAATTCGCATCATTGTGGTTACCTTTTGCCTGTGGGCTGGTGGCAGCACTGCCTGACCTCACATTCCAATATACAATTTATAGCGGCCATTGTTGGCCTCAAAACAGGCGCCAAGGCCAATGCGTGGTAGCTTAAAACCTTGCCCAGATGCTGAAGTACCTACACCCAAAGTTTGGGGCCTCTAGATGCTACGGTTCTGCTGTGAAAGGATAACGCACAAACAAACAAACAAAACACACAAACACTTGAAAATATGGATATAGATTGTATTGTAAAAGTACTGTCCCGTTCGTACAAAATTGTCCCTTTGGTTATACCTGTCTATGATTCTTGTTGGTGCTTTGACCGAAATTAAGAATTGAAAAAAGTCATGACATGTTTGTCATTTCTAATATCACACTGTCCAGCAGAGATCTGTGAAAAAAAGAGAGAAGGCAATTTACAGAAAAATAATGAGGAGTGAAATGTGGCAGATAAGCGTGATAACAGATTTTGGAGGGCAGACTGGGGTGTTGAGAAAGACGATAATGGGGTAATTTTGAGGCATTATCTCTTCATTGAAGTACAGAGACGAAGATTTCAGTGAAGACACCGTTAAACTGCCAGAGGACCTGCTATTCCATCCACAACACTGGTAAACAGACTGAAATCTCTAATAATGATAAGAGTGAGAACATACATTCGAAGAAGCTTCAATAGAAAACAAATCAAGAGGAATGTTAAATTTGACATTGAGATTACTTTTGATCGTGTAGATCACAATGATCTAAATTTCCCATTGGACCAACTGGACTTATTTCTTCCAAATGCATTCACATCCTGTTTATTGCATCGCTGTGGCCGAGATGGCATCCTGTTTTTTTGTTTTTTAAAAAAAAAATGCTTTAAAACAAAAGGAATTGTGAGATCTCCCCCTAATGTAAGCGCCAAACCAGAATTGTTTGACCAGTCAATGTACTTGGACTCGGTTTGCTCAATTAAAATGTGCTTTGTAGACATTTGACAATGTAGAAATGAGAGGTATTACAGAATATTGATTTGTATTGTGTAACTGTCAGATAACAGAAATGAAAGGATTTTTTTGTAATGGATACACAGGAAGTAAGATGTTTGGGTATGACCCACATGACACATGGAGAGCTCCATGTGTTGTTCACTATGGTAAATAGGCTGGAGAACCATTGGTGCAAATGCTCATCTTTGTGTTGTCCCTTGTAGAAGTGTCCGACAAAATTTGTGCCTTTTGGTTTGCGAGTAATTTATTAGATGTATTTGCGCTCTTATGGTCATTGGCTCATCTATGGTGAAGTTGGAATGATCTGTTAAAGCCATAACGATGTCAATCAGTCGCTCAGTCCACCCGTCCTTCAGTCAGTCACGCAATGGGTTAATTAACATATTTTCGTTTTTCCCTACTCCTCCGAGGAGACTCAACGGATCGTTTTGAAACTAGGGATGATGATTCCTGATTCGATGCACAAAAATCTAATAGAGGCTTTTGAAAAAAAAATTCCATCCAGGTGGTGAGATAATTAACTGATTATTAAAAATGTAATCTATGTTTGTATGTCCATCACATTTCGTGAGATTCTGAGATTCCATCATCACAAGGGATTATGAATTCAATAAAAATGATGTTTTGTCATAGTTTAATTTAAACCTCTTAATTTAATCTTAATTGGAATGTACCATTTAGACCTGAAGACTCCGTAGCCCCCACAGACCTTTAGACCCCAATGACCCCTTACACCTGTAGACTGTTTTGACCTTTAGACTGTTTAGACTCTTTAAACCCCATTTAGACGTTTTAAGAATCTTTTGACACTTTCAACACTTTAGACCTATTGAACCTTTAGACTCCTTAGACCATTTAGAACCTAACTACTGTTGGAATGTACCCTATATATTCCTTAGATCCCATACCCCCTCAACCTTTAGACCCCTTATGATCCTTTAAAGCCCAAAAGACCCTTTAGACCTTTCCATCCTTTGAACCCCTTTGACCTGTAGAGCCTTTAGTCCCCTTTAGACCTTTTAAGACTCTTTCAACACTTTAGACCATTACACCTTTTAGACCCTTAACGCCCCTTTAGGGTCTGAAAGGGTTTAAGGGTCCTTTCACTGGACAAAAACTAATGGAACACTTTTCATCAATTCAGGACCCGCTCATCCCCACATCATTTTCACTGCGCGAATGCAATCATGTTATAATCAGGACTTTCAGCTCCCACGGGATCCTGATTTTCCATCGAATGAAAGTGAAAATCAACTTTGTCACCAAGTGCACTCCAATTATGACCCACAAGCACCTCTCCTACTTGGGACTATTCATTTATATTTCAATCACCAAGATTATTCTTATTAAACCATTAAAGACCATCTTTTGCACACCATCTTGTTTGCTGTGTTGGTGGGATGTTGTTGGGGTGGGACTGAGGCTCCACCCAAGGTGTTCATTTTGGCTAATTAATCACTGTTCAGTTTCTTGCTTGGTTCATCCAATCTGACTAATCACTGTTAGGTTTATTTGGGGGGCTGATCCCTGCATAATGAACCATGCACATACAGTGTCATCCATGAAGCCTGTGCAATGGTTACCAACCTATGGTTGTTTGTTCATGATCAATCCTTTTAAATGCTGAGCAAAAATCAAGGAAGTAGCACATACCATTTTATTTAATAGCCTTTGGTATGACTGGGCCAGGGTTTGAACCACCAACATCCCAGACTCAGAGTGGTGCTCTTACCATTCCAACATGTTTGGTTAAGTTTCTGAAAATTTTGTGTGAATTTCACATTAAATGAAAACTGTATTCTTCAGATAGCAACAACACAACAATAACTGGGCGCATATATGACAATAGAATATTCCACATAGAGACACTATTGGGTCTGTTGTGTTGTTATTTGTTCAATCTCTGCACTCGATTATGAGTACTTTCTTATTGTAAATTTAGGGGTCAACTTTATCACTGTCTGTTAAACAAACTTTTCTTCCCATAACTCACTCTCCCATGATCGCAATATTTATATAAAAAATATAAATTGGAGTTGTGGAATGCATGTTCGTGTGGCTTTGTTTACATACCTCGCATTCTTTATTATGAACTCTGTGCTGAGTATATAATATATAAAGCTCTTTCTAACCACTAACTGACTGACTGATATTAAAGAGCGGTGCCTTCCGGGTGACATAGAAAGCTGAAATTTTGCATGCCGATGGACATCGAAGCCAGTACACCGGGGAATAAAAAAACAACAGAATTGTCCGACAACATCCATAAATGAAAATATAAATAAATGAAAAAAATGCAGGTGAGTGACCAAAGACAATGGGGAAGCACGGTAATGTTGTGTGCCAACGGACATCGAAGCCGATGCACCAGTAAAAATCACACAACTGTTGGAAAGCATCCGGAAATGAAAATATAAATAAATGAAAATAAATAAATGAAAACTCAAATGCAGTTGAGTGACCCGAGACAATGGGGAAGCACGGTCCATATGCTAACACAATGTGTCAGCACACCCCACTCGTCTCTTAAATAAAGAAGCATTCAAAAAGTCTATAAATGAAAAACAATAGCCGAAGAGAACATGCCAACTTCATTTTATTTAGTTCTCAACGCACAAGTGTTACAAATGTTTTCTCTAATTACCTTCACTCATATATTGAAAAAGTTGGTGTTTCTTATATTATTGTGAATGTCCCATTCGTATGACTTTTAATGCCACGCATACAAGTATAAGTATAATATCTATAGATTATATAATGGAGCAAATGTTGAGGACTTGATAAATGTTGAGGACTTGAGGACTTGTATGTATGTATGTGATTATGTACGTATGTATGTATATCTGCCCTTTACAAATTTGGTTGGACAGCTGACTGCTGTCACCCATAATTGTAACCTGCAATACTTAACCTAAAGTACCCAAAAGACCTGCTCCCCCTGCCCTGAGGACCCAAAGACCCTCAGGACCCAAAAGACCCTGAGGACCCAAAAGACCTAGAAGACCAACAAGACACAAAAGACCCCAAGAACCCAAAAGACCCTGAGGAACCAAAACATTCAAAACTCCTGAAGACCTAAAAGATCCAAAAGACCACAAGGACCCAAAAGACCCAGTGAGAAGACCTGGGACCCACAGAAATTTTGCACGATGTAAAATGTTATTTCAGGTCCCCAACCCCCCCCCCCTCACCCCAACCACACACACACACACACACACACACACACACACACACACACACACACACACACACACACACACACACACAATCCCAAGTCCTCAAACCCCCTCCCAGCTCTGTCCTCTCTCTGCCTCCGCCCCCGCCACCACGCCAAACTCTGTGCTCGTCTCCCTCATTCTTCAAATCCTCAACTCCCCCCCCCATCAAAGGCCTCAAACTCTTCCATCCCAACTCTGTCCCCTCTCTGCCCTCCCCCCCAACCTGACTATGTCATCCTCTCGCTCTTTCTTCTTCAAGTCCACAACTGCCCCAAACCCCAAGTACTCAACCCCAAGCCACAATCATGTAAAATAACAGTTTCTTATGTACTTCCCTTCAGGTAACATGTACAAGTTCCTTCATGACACATAGACTGTAGAGAAAGTTAACATTTTGCTTTGTAGGAGTTATATATATATATATATATATATATATATATATATATATATATATATATATATATATATATATATATATATATATATATATATATATATATATCAATGAATGACATTGATTTGACTGCCCAAACTAATTTCATTACCTCTGCCAACTGAGATGGACAGAGGTTATGTTTTCATCCATGTTTGTCTGTCTGACTGTGAGCAGGATATCTCAAAAAGTTGTGTATGGATTCGGAAGAAATTTGGTGGACAGGCTGGGAGTGTGAGAAGAACAAATTGATTCGATTTTGGTGAAGATTAAATCTGGATCCGGATATGAGAAGTTAAAAAAAATTTTTTATCTTGTATGTCATTCTTCACCATTGAGATATTGGGCCAAATACAATATACTGTAAGCAATGATATTTCAAAAAGTTGTGGACGAGTTTTAACAAAACTTGGTGGATGAGTTGGTTAGGTAAGAAAAACAAGTGGCTTCGATTTTGGTTCAGATCCAGATCCAGATCCGGCCCATCAATGGGATATAAAATGTAAATTGTTCAGCCTGGCAGAGGTATGTTCTCTACCGAGTTCTGTTCTAGTTTGCATCTGATTTTACATGTATTTTTTTTTAATTCACTATGTTAGTCAGGTGTAGGCTTAATGGTTAAAGTAGCTGCCTTAAGATATTGAGATCTTGAGCTTTAGCCCCTGTCCTGCTGTTAAATAACACCATGTGAGTTGGTTCCTCAGGCCTGTCATCCTTCTGTGGTCAGCAAAATGACTGCCAGCTTACTAGAAACAATGGGCACTGCATCAATGGCACAGCTATGCTACCACAATGATGTAAGCAGCAGCCACAGGCTATATATGAAAAAAAAATCACTTTGCATTTGTACATTATTTATTTTTGCATATTTCACACCAGTGCATCCCTATAGTGTTTAAAATAAATCTGAACAAATACAGTACGTATATTATTTTGACCAAAAATGCTGGACCCTCTCAGTGGTTGATCATAGCTCAATAGTGCAAGTGCCACCAACAGAGCTATCCAGCTGCCCCTGATATCTGCTTGAAGGATGCACTAAGTATGGCAAACTGAATGAATATGGCTTCTGTAGTGGTACTGTTAAGACGGTACCAGGGAAAGACTCTGAACCCATTGAATTACGTAATGAGCTATATCACACATTATTAATTTTAACAAATGGAAGGTTTCATGCATGAAAGCAACCTGATAAATCATTGGACCCTGAATGTATTACACCCAGAGTTTAGGATGGAGATGGAGTAATGGTGTAGATAAAGTTCAGCTATCATACGTTAGACTTTAGAGCCCCCGATCCGATTGCAAGATTGCATGGGAATATCCAGGAAATAGGGATCACAGCTAAACATTCAAACTTTCATGCAGCTCTTGTCTCTAGACTCTAAATAATGATGGGATTATTCAGGATCACAATACCATTTTTATATTTTTGGCTTTGTGGTACAGGCTCATTTTTTTAATCATTTCTCTGGTTTTCAAACATCTGACTTAGCCACTTAAGTCTCTGGATATCATTCTAAATAGGTATATTTTGTCCGTCTTAAACCATGGCATCAGGACCAGTTGTATATTTTTTGCCAGTGTCGGTCTGTGCAACAGTCTTAGATGCATTTTGGATCTGGGATGAAAGTGCATCTGGATCATCATAACATAACAGGTCCATTTGCTTATCAATTGAGCCACCAGCCCTGATATAGCAATTTAAGGTTATCATGTAATTTAAAGGCTTGGTGTTGGCTTAACGGTTAAGGTGGTTGGCTGAAGATCTTAGGGTCTTGAGTTCAAGCCCCCTGTCAGGCTGTTGAATTAATACCAGGGAACTGGAAACAGGGGGCATTGCATCAGCGGCACAGCTGAGCCCCCAGTAAAGGATGCAGCGAAGCAGCCACAGGCTGCAAGTGAATAAATAAATATCTAATTAGAACTGAATAATAATATGTAAGAGCTGACTTCATATGCCATTGTAGTACAAGCCTCTGAAAAGAGAGATTATCGTAGTGAACAAAAAGAATTAACCACCAGTACAGACAGCTGCACATTCGTAATGATGCAACCAGCAGGCTGAATTCATTATGAAAGCCATTGCAATATGTATTCGGCTAAAGATTATTTCTGAGGCTTTGTGGTGGAAGTTTGAATCCTCAGAGGTGTCAAATTTCTTTCAACCATGTTTACTTTGTGAATCTCATTGAACTAAATCATTTATGCATATGTGCAGTATCCTGAAAATCAATGTAAGTAGGACGTTCATTTATTTCTCTTTTGCTGGGAGCAAATTCTTCCCCAAAATGTTAACTTTTTTCATAATTAAGCCAAATCCTGGAATGCATTGTATAAATGTTCATTCCTAATCATTCGATTGAACCCCTGTAAGTTGGCAGTTAAGTTACAATGTAATACATGGAATACTCTGTACCTTAAGTAATAAAAAGCCAAGCCAGGCATAGATGATCATAAATCCCACTGATGGGATTCCAAAAGCATAAATCCTTTCAATGTCTGACAAGAAAAGTCAGTGCAATGCCACTTCTCTTCTATCAATCAAACGATCACTTCCACTCGGTGATGAAAATTTCTCATGGATCTTTGTAAATTATGCCAGGCAACTCAGAAAGGTCGGACAGGAGTGAATAAAAGAACAAGAGGAAACTATGAAAGAGATTATGTCAGTTAAAGTTGTCAGATTCCTGCTGATTCATAAGACGTGGTGGTTGATATTACTTTGAAAAAGAGCAGAGTACTTGTTTTACTTGTCATAAAAATGCGAGGCTGATTTAACATTTTTTGCTCTCAACATTTTTAAACTACGAGATAATATTGCAGAACAGGACCCCCGAGATTAAAATATTAATCTTTTTATCAACTACAGACCAGTGAGCTGACTTCAAATTACAAGCAAAGTCATGGAATCGCATACTGATTTCCCATTTTTCCCGTTTTTAAATAGCCTGATCTCTGACCAACAATTTGGATTCCGTCCTGGCCAACCAACTACGAACATGCTGATGCTCCCATCTCAGCAATGCCTGGAGGCCCTAAATGTGAATAAAGATGTCAGGAAAGTCTCTTGGACATATCTCAGGCAATTGACACAGTCTTATATCTTGCTTTGCTTCACAATCTCTGCCTATAACATACAAGGCTTCATTCCTGGATTTCTAACTTCCTCCACTCATGCAGGAAATGTGTTGCTATCAATGGACCCCTCTTCTCTCCTTTCCAAGTGAAGGCTGGAGCTCCCCGAGGTTGAGCTTGTGGCACAGTCTTATTAATCATTTACATAAACGACCTCACTGATTCTCTGGAAAAGCCCATTCTTCCTTTTTGCAGATGAGTCCACATTGTGTCATACAGTACCCCCATCATACTGTAAGACAGACTGCAGCTCTCTCACTTTCTGATCTTCTGGAATTGATTGGATGCTGGTCTGATAAATGTAACATGTCCTTCAATCCAGGAAAATCTCACTGTATTACCCCATCACTCGAGAAAAATTGTCAAACCCACCTATCTGTCTCCATGATCAGCCACTGGAAAACGTTGTCTCTTGAACTTCTCAGCCCCGACATTATAGCCATGACCTCCCCCGGGCCAATCACAGAGTAAAGCTGACCTCCAAAGCCAGCCACAGACTGGACATCCTCTGTCAATCCGGAGTACCCCATCCTACTGCGAGACAGACTTTCATTGGAAATTATCAGAGCTACTCACAGATTACAAGCAATTTGTCTATAACTCAATTAAGTACTGCTCTCTCCATGGGCTAACACCCCAACATCACACTTATCTCTCCTGGATTCTGTGGAATTGAAACCTCTCAAAATTATTGGAATGTCCTGTGATGAGGCCGAGTACAAGGTATGTTGCTTTCACATCGCAGGCAGGTTTGTGGTCTCTCTGTTTTTACTGCCTCTTCTCCAATACAGTGTTGTTTTATCTGCTCTCTCAGTCCTCCAGCCCTCCTAAGCAACTTCAGAATGCACACATTATTGCAGTAACCATCTTCTGGTTAAACCTTCAAAAATCCAGGCTTTCTGCCTCCATCCCTTCCTTTGTTTCTCGTTTGTCCCGATTGTAGAACCGCTTTCCTGAGATCATACTAGAATACACAATTTGGTGTCTGTCTGTCTGTCTGACCATGATACATTCGGTCGTTACTTATCCAATCTCAATTAAACGTGACAGGAGTAATAAGGGTCACACGATGGAGGTCAGAGCATCTTTATCTCCCCTCCCCACCTCCTCTCCATGGGGGTTTTCCACCTTTGGTTAAAAAAATCCATGTTAATGTGTGAAGATAGCTTATCATGGCATTTTTCCAAGGCCATTTCTAATGTCAAAAGTAACAAGTACAATAATGATAATAGCATAACATTAATGTTGTTACAAAACAATATTATTACTTAAAATGTCCCCTCTCCCAAAAGGGGTTTTTCTTTCTTGGACAAACGCCGTGTTAACATGTAATAAATAGCTTATCGTGGTGTTTTATGGGGTACCCCTACCGGAAGTTAAAAAAAAATTATAAACCACAAACGCTTATAATTACATATTTTTTAACAGTCGCTGCTTCTGTTTAACGCTTAACTGAAAGGAAGGAAAACCAACGTTCTTGAGGCGTTATATGCTTATCGCTTCCTCCACAGACGAATAGACCCGAGCCTAGATCTGCTGTAATCTATATAACCTCAGAGAGGATAATATCATCTACTGTAATCTATATACCCCAGAGCATGACCCTTCCTGCCACGGGAGCAGGTGTACTAGTTGTTCAAACACACCATGTCATATCATCCCCCAGGCATTCTCATGTTCTTTTATACCCCCATTAATTCCAACAACCGAACAAATACAACACTCCTACCAAAAACTGTTAATGGACAATTCCTATCAGCTTGAATTTTGATAAGTCAGTTAAAGTATCTATATATTAATACTGAAGGACCAATTCTGTGCTCCTCCTCGCGGTTGCATCACGTTTTTCTCGGTACTGTGACCTGAGAAGTTTTGACACGGTGTTTGTACGTCAAAGTAGACACGTGCACAAATCAGGGGACTTCTTCACAAGGAGTAGTGTACACCGAAAATGTCGTGTACAAGGACGTTTTGTAGGCCTCATTAGGTATGGCCATGGAGTACATCGACTGGGATCCGGCTCTTACAAGAGCCGCCACTGGTTGTCATATTGGGCTCATGGAACGGAATCCGTCTGTGACGGGGTTTCGGCTAGTAGTATTATAAAACTGCAAGTTCACTCAAAATTCCATTCGTATTTAATTTTTAAAACAGAAAAGTCAGGGTGACGTCTGCAATGATGTAAGTTGGTGAAATCCCAAGTCCATGATGCCAGTTCTTGTAACCTCAGCTGAAGCCTCTGACAATGCAGACCAGCAAATTGCTTTCCCTTTTCATATAGAGATAATACCACAGGGTCGAAACGATATGGCCGAGCTTTATAGAAGCAGTTCAATAAGTCAACGACTTTTTTTTATTATTGTGTCCATCGATGATCAGTTCCCCTTCACTGAATCAAGACACATCTTTCTCCTTCCAGGTATTGCATGTTCAAGCAATATTTGTCATGTCATTCTCAGATAATTCTTTGGCTTGTTATAAAACTTCGCGAAGGCCATTCCAATGTTGAAACTCCGAGTATGTTTTTTTTTTTTCCGACTATAAAATTAAATATGACATTTATTCGATGTCACATTTAAATGTATATTGATGGAAGTGTTCAATTTGGTGGCACACTCTTTTTAACTACAGGACAGTGAAGTGTGTTTTAACAATAGAGAAAATATAGGGTTCATCTGCCAGATGGAACCCACCTACCTTTTTAATGACACCTACCCACAGTTTCATTTACCGCGAGAGACTAGGGAAGTCGTCTTTGGCAGTGGGAATGAGGATATTGTGCAGCAGAATTTGGCTCACTGCTTTGACAGGCCTTTGCTCATAAAGAATATTGTTGATTCTCCTGGTCCAGAGCTGAGTGTCGAGCTTCAAGTGTCGTAGAGGAAGAGTAGACCATGCTCCTTGTGCAGGGCTTGACCAGACAGATCTCCATGACCCACCTTGACATACACTGATCCCTCTCCACTCAGTTGCTTGGGTCTACTTATTAAACATGCATGGCGAAATTTAGCCTATAATCACAGGATAAGATTCTGGATGTTGTCCACCATCTGGTGTTGGTGTAGTGCAAGCATGATAGGCCGAATAGCCTCCTCCTGTGCCAAAGTTCCTTGTATATCAGTGCAGGAGGGCCCGAATAAGCTGTGTGTTAGACAGAGCCTGAGGCAAGCTGTGCTGACAACCCAAACAGGAACAGGGGCATCACAAGGCACTGGCTCTTGGGGCATGTGCCCTGAATGTGTTTTTGTTCTGCCCCAAATCTATTTTAACCCATTGGCTATGAGAGGCCACTTTATAATGATTAGCCTATTTTTCGACAAATGACACTATGCTGAATGTTTTATTGGGGGGTGGAGGATCTGAAGCTTGAAGGGTTCCTCGAATCCTTTTGGAAGTCATGGACACCTCTGAGCAGGAGACAAGGTAAAATGAAGTACGGTTAAGATAAAACAGCTCAAGGTAAAGTGCCAGTGAGAAAAGGAAGAGTAGATTAATGCACATCGGTCTTCCTGTGGCTTATATAGTACATATATCTTGTCTTATCGCCACATTGCACATTTGCATCCCAGCTCGTTTCTTTCTGAACATGTTGTTGAACAGAGCTTATGTCCTATTCCCTGAATAACCTCACACTCCATTAATATTTATGTTGCTCATGATGTTTTGGGATCACTTTTTGTTTTCCAACTTCGGAGAACAAAGAGCCGTGAATCTTCTGTGAGGCTAATTGCCTCGCTTCTTTCAGCCTGGCTGCAAGAAGACGAGCTTTGCATTCTACCATTAACTCAGAGAAAAATCCAACAACGGCCTTACATTAATATCCTTGATGTCATCTTTTTTTTTACGCACAGAAGGGAGACAGGGCTTCACGTCAATGGTCTGCAAAGGTAGAGGTGGTGGATTGGGTGGAGTGGGGTTGAGGCAACACATATGTGGAGGAAGCCCATAGTTTTTCTGTACAATTTTTACATATAATTCCGATATTTTTCTGCAAAAAACATTTTATTTTTTTATTTTTTCGAATTTCTTTTCGATAATTTTTTTTAATTTTTAAGTCTCATTTAAAAATATGAGCAAATATTGAAATGATGTGTTGAGCAGTTGAGCAGATATTATTGCAATCGGATGCCAGTAGATGTGAGTCAAATATTGCTCAGTGTCAGTGGACAAGCAGCCTGGCAGGATTGCTGAGAAGTATGCAAATTTGCCTCTATGCTCTCTCACCTAGGTTCGAATCCCAACCCAACGATAATGTAAGTTACTTTTTCTTTCCACATCTTTCCTTTAAGATGTTCCCCACCACTGTTCAATGGGAAACCAGTTATTACTTATCTCAACCAAGCCTGACATATTGTACATGAGTTGTATGATTTTGGGATGTTTTACAAGCAATTATAGTAACAGACTGCATTGCTTCTGAACTGAGAAGCAGATTTACAGCCACTGAATGCTATCTTCAAACCCAGCTGTGCTTGGAGACCTCAGCACCTCTTAGTAGTTGTGCTTGGGATATCTTCATTGTGGAGAGGCTTTTGTTATGTTTGTGATGTTCAGGTCTTTTACATTCTCAAGCTACTTCATCCCAAGGAGTGAAGTGGAATGTTATTGCAAAAGTTTTCTCAACCATATATACAAACACTCTCGAGATAGCTCTGCCACCCAAGGTGGACGGAGGTTATGTTTTCACCCCTGTCTGTCTGGATGTTACTTGCGAAAATCGAAGACTTAAAAGTGGTCAAGTGTGTTATTCTGTCTGTTTATTACTTGGCAGAAATAAATAAATTTTGACAAGTGTGTGTGTGTGTGTGTGTGTGTGTGTGTGTGTGTGTGTGTGTGTGTGTGTGTGTGTGTGTGTGTGTGTGTGTGTGTGTGTGTGTGTGTGTGTGTGTGTGTGTGTGTGTGTGTCTGTCCGTTTGCCTCCAGCCCAAACCGCTCAAACGTTTGTTCTGAAATTTTCAGAGATAAATGTCGCCGACCCTGCGACGGTCCCGCAGTAAAGTTTCATATAATTCGGTCGACCATAAGGGTCTACATAAGGCATAAGCCAATAGGCCAATTTGAACTAAGTTTTCTAAAATTCTCAATTTTCATCTGATTGACTTGAAATTTGAAGACCATTTGCATATGAGGTCACTGAACTCAACCAGCTATTAATTTAGAGGTCAACAGAGACTAGAAGGTCAACATAGGCCGAGTTTCTAAAATCCTCAAATTTCATCCTATTGACATAAAATCTGAACACGATTTGCATTTCAGGTCAGTGAATTCAACCACGTATTACTTTTGAGGTTATCTTAGGTAAAAAGGTCAACATAGGCCATAAAGTCAACCCAAAATAGGCCAATTTTTTTAATTGTTTCTAAAATTGTCAATTTTCATCTGATTAACTTCCGCATCTGATCAGAACGTCCCGCATTACACACGCACACAAACACACACACACACACACACACACACACACACACACACACACACACACACACACACACACACGAACAAACAAAATTGTGTGCAGAAGTTTAGCCTTGACTGCTCAGTTGAGGATTCTGTGTTTGGGTTCACAGATCAGTACATCCCCCATTACACGAACACACACATACACGAACACACACATACCCGAACACACACACACACACGCATGCACACACACACACACACGAACAAACAAAATTGTGTGCAGAAGTTTAGCCTTGACTGCTCAGTTGATGATTCTGTGCTTGGGGTTCACAGATCAGAACGTCCCCCGTTGCGAAATTTGAAGACCATTTGCAGATCAGGTCGCTAAATTCAAACACCTAATAATTTTGTGATCAATATTGGCCAAAACGCCAATTTGGGCCAAATTGGACCAAATTTTCTAAAATCCTCAATTTTCATCTGATTGATTTGAAATTTGAAGAGCATTTTCATGTCACGTCGAATAATTCAACTACCAATTAATTTTAAGGTCAAAAGGTGAAAAACCTAATTTCTAAAATTGATAGATAGGGCCAAAAACTTCAACAACCTATTAATTTTGAGGTAAACATAGGTCAAAAGGTTAAAATAAGCCAAAAGGCCAATTTGGGGCAAATTTTCGAAATCATCAATTTTCATCCAATTGAGTTGAAATTTGAAAAGTATTTACATGTCAGGTCACTGAATTTAACCATCTATTTTTCTGTGGTCGCCATAGGTGAAAAGGTCAACGTAGACCAAAAGGTCAACAAAGGCCGAATTTCTAAAATCCTCAATTTTCATCCGATTGACTTGAAATTTGAAGAGCACTTTTATGTCAGGTCGTTGAATTCAACTACCAATTAATTTTAAGGTCAAAACGTCAACATAGGCCTAATTTCTAAAATGTTTCGTTGACAATATAAACCCTTTTTTATATTCTCAAAAAAATATCTCCAAAAGTTGTGGATGGATTCAGATTAAATTTGGTGGGCAGGTTGGGAATGTGACAAGGACGAACTGATTAGATTTTGGTAAAGATCTGGATCCGGATCCGACTACGAGAATTTTTGAGTGGTTTTTCACCATTGAGAGATCAGGCCAAAAACTATATATAGCACAATATCTTAAAAAGCTGTTAATGGTTTGGAACGAAACTTGGTGGACAGGTCAGGCGTGTGACAAGGATGAATTGATTTGATTTTCATGTTATGAACACAATACCCACTAAAACTGTTATGAACACAAATTCAGCTTCATAAATACAGTTCCACAGCCCCTGACACAAATCACGAGAACAAAATATGCAAAACAACACACAAACAAGCAGTCATAGACTGGTACTTACGAAATCGTCAACTTGACCTCTCACCTTGTCTAATAAAAGTTGTCTCTCGAGAAGGTAGCGACGCAAACCAGAAGTTTCTACAATGATTCTGTACAAAACCATCAAAAATCGAATGTTTGACCTCACTGTGACCTTGACCTTTGACCGATTTTGACCAAAATCTAATCAGCGCTAGCCATCACCCTCCTGAATCACGTGGTGTAATTTGACATTGGTCGCTTCTTCCGTTCTCGAGTTGTCATGCCTACAAACAAACACACAAACACACACACAAACAAACACACAAACACACAAACACACAAACACACACACACACAAACAAACATACAAACACACAAACGGGAGTCATCAATATACTTACGAAATCTTTAGATTTCGTGAGTAACAAACAAACAGAGGATGGAAGTGATCAATATACTTACGAAATCTTTAGATTTCGTAAGTAGCAAGCCGGTAGGCGACGAGGGATCCACTCAGATCAAAGCGCTGGATACTATGCTTTTCATTCTGACCGATCCACTGACGAAGATTCATTGCCAAGACGTATTGGTTCACATACAATTGTTCCTCTGCCTGGCAAGATTTTTCCTATTGCGTATTTTGACAACCGGCACTCGACAGAGTGGAGATGGAGGAAAGTGTAAATGACAAAAAATGTTCTACCAACCATGTTCTATCACCGTACCAAGACGCTTTTGTTTACGTCTAACCGTTTCACCTTGATGATATTAATTTATAAGGGATATCTAGCGAATCCCAATAATGCCTCAAGAGGAGTTGAATTGGAGATGCAGTTGATGTTCAGATCAAATGTTATCAAAATTCATTGAATCATCAAACTAAAATATAATGAAACAAGTATTGAAAATAGTGAACGTAGGTCGAGAAAAAGTATTTTTTTCGAATTTTGCGTATTTCAGCCCCGATACCCTTGGTGATCGAATCTGGAAAAATGCTGCAGTTCAATTTTGTAGTAGTTATTAAACTCTATCCATACACCGAATTTGAACGTTCCGCCGTCGACGGTATCCGAGGGCAAGGTCACTTAACATATTCCCTGGTTCACCACCTTTCCGCATTCGGAGGGCTGCTATTCGGAAACTATGAGAGATAGAGGAATGTTATGCTGTTGCGTTAACAAGATGGGGATGCAAGGAATAGGCAGGAGTTGGTCCGGTCGCTCTACCTATCATAGAAGCCGTGCTACGTCAGTTACCGTTTGGGTTCTTAAAACGCGGTTTTTCGGCCGCTGCACAGCAACGGGTGGTTGCTTAGCAACTAAACTCAAACGCGCACACTCCCAGCCCATATGGCACCTGCTCGCCAAGTTTAATCGAAATCGGTTTGCTGGTTTGTGCTGTGGAGCCTCACGTTGCACACACACACACACACACGCGCACACACACACACACACACACACACACACACACACACACACACACACACACACACACACACACACGCGCACACACACACACACACACACACACACACACACACACACACACACACACACGGAAAACCCGACATTAACGGATATCTAGCGAATCCCAATAATAATGAGCTTATTGTCATAGATATGTGATGTATAAGCCTGGTGTTGGTTTAATGGTTAGGGTGGTGGGCTTTGGATCTTAGGATCCTGAGTTCAAATCCCACTCTGCTTTTGAATTAATACTTTTGAATTTGACTCTTCTTGTCATCCTTCCGAGGTTGGCAACATGAGTGCCAGCTTGCTGGTATCCTGTGTTGGAGTGGTGACCCGTCCAGGATTGTGCCCAATAGCCAAGTCGACTGCTTCGGCAGCACCAACGCTCTGCATAGCGTATGGTCCCAATAGATGGATATGTGATGTGCATATACTGAACAGTACTTTAAGCAGTGTGTGCTTAAAAATCACATTGAATAAGAAATCGATTTGCTGTGATGGGTGTGGAGAGCCCTAAAACAACATGTTGGTGATGAAATAAGTGGTGTGGTTTGCAATATCCATATCCATTCTTGATATGGTTATACAAAATGTTTGTGCATCGATTAATTTGGGGTTCAGTATGCAGTTGGGTAAAAGCTATCGAGCAAGCGATTAAAGTTGGCCTTGATTGGAACAATAACGTTTACCCAAACAGAGAAGTTCAAAAATGTTGTGTGCTCGGTGGAACTCATCTCGGATGATAGCTTTCACTCTTTTCGCTACTCGAATGGAGTACACACACTCCCGATGGAAGGGAGATTTCACCTAATAATTTTACAAGCAGTGATTTTGACACGATTAATTGCACAAATTCGTACAAAATTTGAAGGGTACTGCTTGATGTCATAAATCTCCATATAGAGTTTGGCTCCCTAAAAACCACAACCAAACTACGGTTATACTTCCCACATTGACAGGGCTTTGACTTCATCTTGAGGATGAGAAATATTATTGGGTTCTTTCTGACAGCTCGTACGCATTTCGCAAACAAAGTAATCCCCAGGATTTTTTGTAATATGCTCTTTGTCACAAATTGCCATAACAGCACCTTAATATACTCTTCGTCAAGAGCTAGCATAAAGGCAAATTAAGGGGCCAAATTATCATATACACAAAAATGCCGGAATTTGGAGATTATCTATTCGATACAAAATATGGGCTGGCAGAAAAGCAAAGAGGTATGTGCATTCATCTTTGAGCTGTCTCGCCAAGGTTTGAATCTTTACCAAGCTCTGGACTATCACCACCGTCCCATGGAAGGATGTTAAGCTGGAGGACCCATCTGCCAGCATTGGTTATTGTTGGACGTGATATCCCACAGTGCCTTATTGCTAAGAGCAGCTAGGTTATTGCTTACTCCTTGGCCAAATTCCTGCCACATTCAGTCAAGGCCCAGCCAGCTGGTTTAGGAAGGACTTAGTTTGGCCACAACGTTTCCTGACTGATCCCCCAAGAAGCTGGAAATAATTGGGGCTGTTAAAGAAATAATAGTAGAAGTAGTGTTCCAATGCCAGAAAAGCAAAAGTATCAGATTTTTATGGACTCCCATTCCCCCATCCTATTTTGTATGTAATAAACAGACATCCAACCTTCCAAAGATAATATTGTAATATTTGGCCTGTATAGCCTATGCAGTGTTTTCTGCAAACCTTGCAGGTAAAATCCCAAATTACATTGTCAATATATTTAAAACTCCATGCAATTTCATGCGAAATTGCTTGCCAGTCATCAGCGGCTTATTCAGATGATGGATTCATCCTGATTTGTAACATTGCACATTGTTTTCATGTCAATAGAAACTCGCCCATTCACTTTTGACATCATTTTTTATATCATGCATGTTATTATGGAAATTAATGTGTCATCGTGCTGAAACTCATGTAAACACATCTGAAACTGTCAACACTGAACTGACAACTAAAACATACAATCAACTCATCTGAAACACGGTCGAGTAATGGTCAAAGCTTCTGCCTTGAGTCTGAAAAATTGGTGGTTCAATGGTGTTCAATGTTTCAAACCCGACCCATAGTGAGTCATACCAAAGACTTAAAAAGGGTACGTGCTGCTCCCTTGCTTGATGCTCAGAATTCAAAAGGATAGAGCATGGATAAACAATGCTGGGAAGGCAATGGCAAACCACCCAGTATAACCTGTTAGAAGAACAGCGACATTGTTGTGACGTCGCTGGTCCACCGAATATCTCGGGACATGACGCCACTTCCACAAAACTCAGTGGCTGTGTTTGTCTCGTTTAATAGTCCTGTGTTGTGTCTCGTTTTGTATGTCCACGTGTGTAAGATGTGTGAGTAGCAGCTCCATTATGAGCCGAAGATCAGAAAACTATGTGGTACTCTCGGACATGACGATGTCACCAGATATGCCTCCACCCACATTATTACATCATTATACATACTTGTACCAAGTTTGATTGAAATCCCTGAACCCAGATTCAAGATATTAAATAATTCTGGCTGCCAGACCATGCATCTGATCAAGTAGAAATTGAAAACATATATTCCTCATGAATACAAGATCATAATTGTGACGTTTCACATTGATTGATAAAGCAGTTCGAGAATTTTTTTTTTTTAAGATTTTCGTTTAATCCAATATGCCTGCCATACAATGAGACCTATTAATTATTCATGACACTATGGTATCCCCAAGGCTTGTGGAACATATGGGTGAAGTTTCCCTTCAATCTGTCAAGCTGTTCTGGAGAATAGGATTTTTAAAGATTTATTCTTCAAAAAAAATCACAGCTGCCAAACTATATGACCTATGGCATTTTAGGTGAGAACGTTTTGTTCCTCATGGATAGGCGATCATGCCTGTAAAGTTTTGCCTCAATCTGTTTCGCTGTTTCAGAGAAGAAGATTTTTGAACGTTTTTATGTTAAAAACAATATGGCTGCCAAACCATGTGACCGATGATATCATCAATTTTTTTCCCCCATACAATTTAGCACTAGATGACCATCACAAAATTTCATACTGATCGTATAAAGTCTTCTACGTAGGCAATTATGACTACATAATGAAGCCACCTATGACATCACCCCAAAAAATCTTACTTGTTTCCCATGGTAGTGGGGCAGCTTAGCAAAAGAATTGTGCATTTTGTGAGGAAAGCACCAAATTTGGCACACTAGTAGCCTATCATATTATGAACAGATTTGGATATTGGGCCATCTCAAAATTTTTGATGGCAGTGGAAAATGGCTGCCACAGCCATCAGCGGCTGAATTTGAGATGGCCCAATATCCGAATCTGTTCATAATATGATAGGCTACTAGTGTGCCAAATTTGGTGCTTTCCTCACAAAATGCACAATTGTTATGCTATATTTAGCTAAATTGCCCCACTATGGAGAGTACTTCATTCGTGAATCCTGGGAAGTTGTCGCATAATCAGCTGTCGGAGATAAAAATGGAGGTGATCAAGATGCACGACCAGTGTAAGATTAGCTGTAGAGTGATCACCGAGATGCTCAACATGTGAGGCCATCGCTGCAGAAAAATGCAAATCCAAAACGTCATGAATAGGAAGAGAGACTGGATGGAAGAGTTCAAGGGCAATGTTCCTCTTAAACGGAAAATAAAAATTCAGAAGATGGGAAACGAAGAGATCAATGCATTGCTCGATGAATGGTCGAAGGACTCAGCTGTGAGAATATTTCCTGTTTCTGATCTTCTGCTTCAAGAGAAGGCCCTCAAAATCACCAAGCAGCTCAAGGTTCATGACTTCAAGGCATACAATGAGTGGCTTCAGAAAAATGAGTGGTGAGAGCGACGGCATTGACAGTGCTGCAATGGAGGAATGGAAAGTCAGGGTTCCTGAACTTTGTGCTGATTACGACCTACAGTCGTGGCCAAAAATATTTGCACCCTTGCACTCTTTTCAAATAATTCACCATTTCTTCCAGAAAATTGTTGAAATTATAAAATCTTTTGGAATCCACATACGTGTTTCTTTGGTTTTCAGTGGAACAAAACCAAAAAGCTGAAAAAATTACTAAATCTGAGCTTATTCCACGCAAAAATCCTAAAATGGCCTGGCCAATATTATTGGCACCTTTTAGAAGTTGATAGACATCATTAGATTTCAAGCAGGTGATTCTCCTTTACTTTGAAAATTAATCATCTGTGGTGAGATACTGGTGTCTGCAATATAAAAATCACTCATTCAACCAGTTTGAACAGAGAAAAGGAGTCATTCTGCTGTTTTGTGTCGCTGTGTGCACTGCAATGAGTATGAAGAAAAGAAAGAAAACTACAAGGGCACTCGGTAGAGTACATACCTCTGCCACATAATGCCTGATCCACGAGAACATATCGAGCCCAATACATTTTTTAAATATCATGCTATACAGTACAATATAATTTTTGGCCTTTTCTCTCAATAGTGAAGAATCACTTTAAAATCAAATAATTCTCGTATCCAGATCCGGATTCGGATCTTCACCAACTTTGAACCAATTCGGTATTGCCACACACCCACCCTGTCCACCAAGTTTCATCCGAATCCGTCCACAACCTTTTGAGATATCGTGCTATACATAAGTTTAACCCTATCTCTCAGTGATTTTTAAAAAGTCATTCTTCACTTCTGTCTGACCTCCTCAGATAATAGTGAAGAATCACTTTTTAAAATATTACATCTGGATCCGGATTCGGATCTTCACCAAAATTTAATCACTTCTTCCTTGTTAAACACCCAATTTGTCCACCAAGCTTCGTCCGAATCCGTCGACAACTTTTTTTAGATGTCGTGCTATATCGTTTTTGTCCCAATTTCTCAATAGTGAAGAATCATTTTTAAAATTATAGTAGTTGGATCTGGATCCAGATCTTCATCAAAATCTAAGCAGTTCGTCCTTGTCAGACACACAACCTGTCCACAAAATTTCATCCAGATCCATCAACAACTTTTTGAGATATCCTCCACACAAACAGACAAACAAACAAATGTAATTGCTCGTTGAGCAAGGAATTGCCGGAATAACTTTGTCATATCTCCATGATCTCTGAAAAAACAAAAACCTGGAAATCAATTTAGTTCTTATAAGTCGATAGTGCTACTGTTTAATGAGTTTAATGAGTTTAATTATAGCACTTAGTTTGGTCATGATCATAACTTGGACATCAATCGGACTTGAAATGGCGTTTTTATCGCAATTTGAAATTTTTGACCCGACCCCCCCTGACATTCGACCCCCGATCGCTAAGAAGGGTGTTGGTGTGACACCCCAATGAGACATATGGTTGGATGCAGTATTGGAAGATGCACATTTTGGATTTGGTTTGAAGTCGATACGACCATTTTAGCGGACGTTATTGCGAAAATAAGAATTTCGGTTTTTCGGTTACCTTGACCTTCACCTTTGACCTAGATTCACCAAAAACGACAAGTGTCTAAGTTGGACCATGGCCGACGTCTCTACTCAGTTTGGTCATGATCGCTGAAACGGTGTGGCTGCTACAGGGTAAACAAACACACAAACAAACACACAGAATGACACACACAACCGACCAACATAATTGCCAAAATCCGAAGGATTCCGGCAATTAACAAACAAGAAAAAGACGTCATGCAGAGCACGATCCTTGAAAAATCCAACCTCCTCTCCAAAGGTTGCCATGGATACATGCCATGAAAATTGACAATCTTCATCAAAGTTCAGGTCAATAGGATGAAAATTGATTATTTTTTAGATTGAAATTGATGATTTTAGAAGTTGGACCTTGAGTTGACCTTTGACCTTTTGACCTCAAAATAGTTTCTCTCCCAATTCAGTGATGGACTGTGCAAACCCTGTTCTAGTCCGGCAGATAAGTGAAATATTTGGGGGAGTTGTGCCTTTGATGATACAAGCATGAACTTTGGCACACTGTTAGATCATGCCTTAAGGAAGATATTTAGCTTTAGGGCCATTGCAGAATTGTCCTGTGGCCAAAATGGCCACCACTGGTTGTTATTTTACCAGTTTCTCAGGTTCTAGACTACCTCGGATATTGATTCTGGTGGCTAATAATACATTCTCAAGGATGAGGAATGCAGTGGTACTATTTATAACATGCTTGCAACTACAAAACTACATATATCTAGCATTCAGGGAATTCAATAATAGTAAAACCATCAAATATTAGCGGAGTTATGCACATTTTCCGGAATTTCAGAATCAGCCCATGAGTTGTGTGCTGACCTCATAATTATGTTTATGTGTATTCATATATTTTGCTGTATATTCACACAGAACATCATAATAACGTCACAATGATAATTAATCTTTGTTGTTAGTACAGCTTTTGTGTACTTGTGTACACCTAGTAACAACGCCTAATCTGCATGTATATCTGTATGCTTTCAGTTGACCTGGACTGTGACTGTGGTGGCAGCCAACATATTTTCCTGGAGATTTCAGCTTATGATAGAGTGGTGGTGGTATAACTAGTACATACTGTTCTCATATTATAACTAGTAGATACTGTTCTAAAGTAGCATAGTGCATAGGGACAATGGCCAAACTATACAAGGTGGTAGACCCTGATGAGCCTGGCTCATCAGGTAAACAGTGCCTGACCACAGACTGGAACAAATGTGTTCTGTGTCAGGAAGACACAGATGAGATGCTGACATGTCCATATAATTCAGCACGTGGCACCAATGGGGCAGGATAGAGGACCATAGCTGAGCATCTTGTAGCATTCGACAAGATCAGTTGCCTGCCAAGAACACTAAAACTGTCACAACTGGATGAGGGTCAGGGCATCGAGGCAGCATTCTGGGTTCACAAAGCCAAATGGCATGACTCCTGCAGAATGCAGTAGAACAAAACAAAACTTCAGAGGGCTAAAAAGAGGAAAACACACCACGATGATGACCAAGAAACCCACAAGTTAACCCGTCAGAGCATTGAACTTGAAACTCATTCAACAGAGACATGCTTCTTCTGTGGCAAATCTGCAGCAAGAGATGCTTTGCGTAATGCAAAAACATTCGAACTTGACATTCGTGTGAGGCAGTGTCCTCAAACTACAGGACAAATACCTCCTATCCAAACTCAGTGTTGGAGATCTCATTGCCCAAGAGGCTAAGTACCATGCTCAGTGTCTTGCCTCTCTGTACAATAAAGCGAGGGACACAAAGGCACAATAATCTCATGTAGAAACTGTTAACCATGGAGTTGCATTTGCTGAACTTGTTGCCTATATTGAGGAAGTGTGCATGGACAATATGGTTACACCAGTGTTCAAGCTAACAGACTTGGTGAATCTGTACAGTACAAGGCTGGAACAAATGGGGACACACGTGACGGGGCGTGTACACTCCATGGGGCGTCTATATGGAGGGCGTGTACACTCCACCAAACTCAAGAACAGAATACTGGGTTACTTCCCAGACATGGATGCTCACAAGCAAGGTCGTGATGTGGTGCTCGTGTGCAATGAGGATGTTGGTGCTGCATTAGGGAAAGCATGTGAGCACGATGCTGACAATGATGCAGTTCATCTAGCCAGAGCTGCTAACATAGTGAGGAGAGACATGTTCAAGATGAAGCAACAATTCAGTGGTTCATTTGATGGCCACTGCGAGGTGGGGTCAGTGCCAGTATCACTCTTGGCACATAAGGAAACATTGCGAAGACTGCATTGTACTCTCATGAATATGTCACAGTTTCAAAACATGTACATGTATAACTCCCAATATTAAATGCGTTTATAATTTTACAATTATTTATTTCCCTGAAAGCTCGATATATGCAGTTAGGTAGTTGTTAGAGTAGTTATAGCATGTTGTAAATAGTACCACTGCATTCCTCATCCTTGAAAATGTATGATTAGCCACCAGAATCAATATCCTAGGTCGTCAAGAACCTCAGAAACTGGTAAAATAACAACTGGTGCTTGCCATTTTGGAAAATGGCTGCCATTTTGGCCACAGGATAAATCTGCGATGGCCCTATAGCTAAATATCTTCCTTAGGGCATGCTCTAACAGTGTGCCAAAGCTCATGCTTGAATCATCAAAAGCACAATCCATTCCCATATCTGCCGGACTATTCAACTTTCAGGTTAATAGGATGTAAATTGATGATTTTTCAGTTGAAAATTGATTTTAGAAGTTTGACCTTGAGTTGACCTTTGACCTTTTGATCTCAAAAATAGGTGGTTTCCCAATTCAGTAATGTACTATGTAATTGCTATTTAATCCTCAAGTTAATCAGATGAAAATTGATGATTTTTCAGGTAAAAATTGATGATTTTAGAAGTTTGACCCTGAGTTGACCTTTGACTTTTTGACCTCAAAAATAGTTGGTTTCTAGATTCAGTGTGCAATATGCAAATCTTGTTAAAATTTGGATGAAAAATGACGATTTTAAAAATCTGACCTGAAGATGACCTTTGACCTTTGACCTCAAAATCAATAGGCTTCTCAGTTAAGACTACCTCCACAACTTGGTAAGGTTTCATTATGATCGGTTTGGAATTGTGACCTGTAGTCCGTGAGTCGTCTTGAGAGTGAGCTGGAAAGTGAGTCGTCTTGAGTGGAGCATTGGAGTGAGACAGTTCGTCGGCTGGTAGCGAAAGAAAGGAGGAATGTCATGGAGTGGTTGCACTCTTTGGGGATCGTTCGTTTTTAGTGTGAGAGAGCTGGGAAGACCTTGACCGGGTCTCTCGTAGGGTCCTGTCTGCAGCCCTGATCCCCGCCTCGGACTCCACTCTACTCGACCCAGGCTCCTTCGCAGATACAGTCTCCACGCGTGTGGCCGTGGACCGAGCCGCACCACCATTGACGGGTGCTGCACCACGGAGCATCCCTTCTCTCCAACGTTCAGGTACCCGAAAGAACTGCGATCTCAGCTCACCTCCCTCTCTGGCTGCGGGGGTCCTTGGCCATACATCTGGGTTTATTTTTGTCTGAGTGTGTGTTGAGTGTGTGGCGCCATCTTAAAGTAGAATTGCATCAGTGTTTTTATTTGATCATTGTAAATCTTGCCTGTTTTATTCCCGCATAAGTCTGCTCTGTGTCCTTTTGTAAGTTGATTGTAAATAAATTATTGTGGAAATGTTCCCAGTTCGTTTTTGTCTTTTCCTTCATTGGCCCAGCATGGTTCGGATCTGAGTATAATCCGGGTCTTTATACTCGATAATCTCTTCATCTAGCCGGTACGTTCTTGGCAGTTCCGCTCGGCTGCTTCCAAACCGGAAAGGTAGTTGATAGTTGGTAGAGTGATCCGGTTCGAGCAAGGCATACTGAGGGCATGGTTCCCCGGTAGTTGAAACCGCATGGTTAATTAGGTAAATTGATTCTACACAAAAGACCCTGCGCTACGCGGTGGAGGTATTGGCGTCCACGGTGGGTTAAGCGACCCACCGGGCCACAAAATTATCCGTGAGCGACGGCCTACAATTCCGGGAGTCTGATGGGAGACGACGTAACTTCCCCCACCTAGTGGTCGTTCTTGCCACCGGACCCCAGCCCGCAACAATATATATGATTACATATATGATTACATCCATTTTCTTCATCTGGTTCTGGTTCCGATTTTCAAGAACAAGGGGGATGTGCAGAGCTGTGGTAATTACAGAGGGATAAAGTTGTTAAGCCACACCATGAAGTTGTGGGAAAGAGTAGTGGAAGCTAGGTTGAGAGGAGAGGTGATGATTTGTGAGCAGAAATATGGGTTTATGCCAGGAAAGAGCATCACTGATGCGATGTTTGCTTTGAGAATGTTGATGGAGAACTATAGGGAAGGCCAGAAGGAGTTACATTGTGTGTTTGTGGATTTGGAGAAAGCTTATGATAGGGTGCCAAGAGAGGAGTTGTGGTATTGTCTGAGGAAGTCGGGAGTGGTGGAGAAGTATGTGAGGATGGTGCAGGATATGTATGAGGACAGTGTGACAGCGGTGAGGTGTGCGGTAGGAATGACGGACCGATTTAAGGTTAAAGTGGGATTGCACCAAGGATCGACTCTGAGCCCTTTCCTGTTTGCAATGGTGATGGACAGGTTGACGGACGAGATCAGACTGGAGTCTCCATGGACTATGATGTTCGCGGATGATATCATGATCTGTAGGGAGAGTAGGGAGCAGGCTGAAGCGAGTCTTGAGAGGTGGAGGTACGCACTGGAGAGAAGGGGAATGATAGTCAGTAGGAGTAAGACGGAGTACATGTGCGTAAATGAGAGGGAGGGTGGTGGTATGGTGCGGTTGCAAGGAGTTGAGGTGGGGAAGGTGGATGGGTTTAAATACTTGGGATTAACTGTCCAAAGTAACGGAGAGTGTGGTAGAGAAGTGAAAAAGAGAGTGCAGGCAGGATGGAGTGGGTTGAGAAGAGTTGCAGGAGTGATTTGTGACAGAAGTGTAGCTGCAAGAGTGAAGGGAAAAGTATATAAGACGGTAGTGAGACCAGCTATGTTGTATGGTTTGAAGGCGGTGGCGCTGACAAAAGGACATGAAGCGCAGCTGGAGGTGGCAGAGTTAAAGATGCTGTGATTCTCGCTGGGAGTGACGAGGATGGAGGGGATAAAGAATGAGTATATTAGAGGGACAGCGCAGGTAGGACGGTTTGGAGACAAAGTGAGAGAGGTGAGATTGAGATGGTTTGGACATGTGCACAGGAGGGAAGTGGAGTATATCGGGAGAAGGATGCTGAGGATGGAGCCGCCAGGTAGGAGGAGAAGAGGAAGGCCAAAGAAGAGGTTCATAGATGCGGTGAGGGCGGACATGCGGGTGGTTGGAGTGTCAATGGAAGATGTGGAGGATAGAGCGAAATGGAGACGGATGATCCTCTGTGGCGACCCCTAACGGGAGCAGCCGAAAGAAGAAGAAGAAGAAGATATGATTACATCCATGTATATGATTACAACCCTTTTAACTTTTTATCACTCTTTTCAATTTTGCTCTCAATTCCACAAATTCACTCATTATCTTTCCACCATTTCATCTTTAAACTTTCCAATAACCTTTTTATTCTTTGTCAAGAATAGTTATTTGTGCGATTTATAATTGCCTGTATCATAAATATCAACATCCTGAGACATATCCTGATAAATATCCTCCATATTGTTTTCAACATAAAACTGTCTGTGTCCATATAAAGTACATTAACTTCATCCACATATTTCTTCTTTAAGTTGTTGTAGAAGTAGTCATACATTAACAATTTTGATAAGTCAAGAATTGATGTTCCTCCATAGATAGGTTTATCCATTTTAATACTTTCTTTGTTTAAATGAACAGCACAAAAATTCTCTGAAAACACCTCTGCTCTTTGAAAACCTGGTTTATTAATTTTTTTTGGATGCTTGTTTCAAAGATGTAGCAAGTCTTATGTTTTGTCTATTCCGAACATTTTCCATAGTCTTTCCAAATACAGCATTATTCATTGATTGATAAAACTTCTTCTCAAAATCATTTGTTGCAAGTGTTCTCTTTTCTGTGTTAAAATCAAACTAATTTTTTAACCAATGACTTTAAATTCCATGCAGATTCTTTAAATCCCAATTCCCAGCAGATAAATATTGTCTTAAATTCCTTTGATGTAAAACATAATTCCCTTTATCATATAATCTCGTAAGTAATTTTTCTGTTGATTGGCCTTTCATAAGAAATGATTGTTGATAACCACTATGCAATTCCTTCTTGGGGATTTCTTTATCAGGAGCATGTGGAAGATCTTTATGCTTTTTATGAAGTTATTCTGGATATTTCAAGTCGACCTCAAAATAATATCCAACTTTAGCTTTATCTAATTATTTTTGAGAAGAGATAACAATGTTTTCTAAAACTCTTTCATCATATTTCTCCGTCATCCATTTAATATTTCCAGAAGGTAAAGATTGAGACATAGCCCATCCATACAAATCGTTGGCAACATAATAACATCAAGTAAGAACTCTCCTTTTTCACATCATAGTTAGGAATATATTTGTTGTTAGCTTTAGCATATCTTCTGGTTCCGGGTTTGGAGCGACGAGAGGTCTCCTTCGAGGCTCTCTGCTGACGTTCTCGAAGTTAAGTTTCCGGTTGTTATGTGTCCCGTTTTAACTGTTTAATTTTCTCACTGACATGTTACTGTGTTTTCCTAGTTCGGTTTTGTTTCAAAAATCGTGCTATTTTGTGTTTTTTGTCGACGTTCTTACCGGGTGTTTGAGGCCTAGGCCTTGATCGAGGCTTGAGGCTTACCGGTTAACCTCGGTGTTCGATCGTTTTTTTTTTCTCCCCATTACCTTCAATTTCTATCCTCTCCATTACCTTCAATTTCTATCCTCCCCACTTTCCTCACGTCCCCCATTTCCCAACTGATCAATTTATTTCTGATCTCAAAAAAAAAAAAAAAAAATTTAAAACAACAACAATGCGCTCACCTTCTCCCGATTCTGCTTCTTCTTCTTCTTCTTCCTCTTATCTTCCTCCTCTTCCTCGATTTTTTTCTTCAACACTTCCATGACCTAATCTGTTGAAAACTCTCTCAAACATTAATATTAACAACAAAAACGATCTCTTGTAATGCTTCATCTTCCTCTCTCACACATGTGGTACTCTTTACTGTTTCATAATGCACTACTCTTCTGCTATTTTAACAGACTGCTCTCATTTCGACCTCTCCTTCTTTCCTTGCCTAAAAAAAACCAACTATTACAGCGTTTATTCTCTCCATTCTCTGAATTCGTCTTAATTGCATCCATCAAGAATTGTGTTAAATCGCATCTCTGACCTAAAACTTTTTAAAACCCCAGTTTGCTATGAATGTTTGCTTTCCATCAACCATTATTTTTTCCAACTTCAGTGCCAACTCACCCCTCACTCTCACTCTCAAAGCAACTATCCCACTCTTCTCCCTCCAAGCCTCCCTCTCACCTCTCTCAAAAATTCCCCCCACACCTTTCTCCCACCTTTCATCCCCCTCACTCATCCTTCTCAAAGTTGCCCCCCTCTCATCCACCAAACTGCCTCCCTCCACTGCCCTCTCACCTCCATCTCTTCACTCCACCTCCTCAAATCCTCAACTGCCTTCTTCCCCCTCTTTTGTTCCCCCTCTTCCCCAGCACCACAGAGCCTTTTCTCCTCCTCATTCGGCCCCCTCCCCTAGCTATTCTGCAACCCCCCACACTCTTTCAACAACCCTCCTTATCTCCCCCCTCATCGCTTGTCCTACCCTCCCCCTCCCCCCACCCCCTGCACCCAAAGCCTCCTCCCTGACCTCTTCATTAAAAGTGTGGACCTAAATTACCCGGGGCCTTCACTCAAACCTTTCAGATCTTTCCATACAGGCTGCCACTGACAAACCAGACATAATCTGCCCAACAGAAACTTTCCTCTCCCAAGACGTGTCTGACTCCCAAGTATCTCTCCCCAGTTACTCCCTCCTACACTATGAAAGACCTGAGCCTCGTCCTGGTGGAGGTGTTGCTCTCTTCATCAAAGACTCTATTCCTCACTCTCCATGCACTGCCCTCACTCCCCCACACCCCCAGGAATACCGCTGGCTACGGCTTCCCCTCCACTCCCACCTCATGTTTATATGTGTACTGTACCATCCACCGAACAGTGATGACTCCATCTACACCTCACTATCCGAAAACATGGACCACCTTCTATCTTCTCATCCAAACTCTCTCTTCCTCTTATGTGGTGACTTCAAATGTCATCATGCCAGTTGGCTAGGTGTGGGTACCTCTCTCACCTGTCATGGCACCTCAGCAAAAGCTTTCTGCGACTCATTGGGACTGACTCAATCGGTCAACTTCCCGACCCAGATCTCAACCAATGGTACTCCATCTCTTCTGGATCTGATTTTGACAAATTTCCCTGACAATATCTGCTGCTCTTCCTTCGCTCCAATCGGTTCTTCTGACCACGTCCTTGTCAAAGTGGACATCTCTCTGGCTGTTATCAGAGAACCACTACACTGCCGTCGAGTCTGGCATTTCACTCAAGCCGACTGGCAGGGTCTCCAAGCAGCCATCAACTTAGAGACTGGTCTCCTATCACTACTTTCTCAAACATCAACTCATCCTGGGAATTCTTTCAAAGAAACTTGCTCTCCCTCATGCACAGATTTATCCCCTCTCGTCTTCGGTTGTCCTACCCTTCCTCCCTCCCTTGGTTTACTGAAGCTTGTGGCGAGGCAGTTGTCCTGAAACAACTTGCCTTTGCCTCATGGAAAGCAAACCCAACTGAGGGTAATCTCAGTTCCTTCCACAAAGCTCGGAACAAGTGTGTATCTACCCTCAGGAGAGCCAGAAAACAACATCTTTCTCATCTCAAGTCTGAACTCTCAAACCTCTCTCCCTCCTCAAAATCCTGGTGGCGTTTAATCAAATCTGTTTCTGGTGTATGTTCCCCCTCCATCCCCTCCCTTACGTTAAATGGCCGCACTGCTGATACCGCACGTGAAAAAGCTGAATGCCTAAACTCGGTGTTTGCAGCTAAATCTTGTGTCCTAAACCCATCACTTCCTCTAGCCACCTTAACCAGTCGCACCCAATTGTCCCTGGACTCTGTGTCCTTTTCTCCAAACAAGGTGGAGAGCTTGCTTTCAAACCTCGACTCAGATTCTGCAACTGGTCCAGACGGCATCAGCCCAAGTGTCCTCAAAGCCTGCTCTTCTGCTCTTGCTCACCCTCACTGTTCTATTCACCCTCTCATTTGCTCAAGGTCATCTGCCATCTGCTTGGAAATCTGCAAACATCACTGCCCTGCATAAAAAGGTACAAAAACAGATCCCTGCAACTACAGACCAATCAGCCTTCTCCCAATCATCAGCAAGGTTATGGAATCCATCATCGCTTCAGACATTAAATGCTTCCTCTTCTCCAATGGCTTGATTTCTGATCATCAATTTGGTTTCAGACAAGGTCACTACCCTGGATATGCTGCTTCTGTTCTCCCAACAATGGAAGGAGGTTCTCAATGCCGGGCATGAAATCCGAGCCGTATCCCTGGACATATCACGTGCTTTTGACACAGTCTGGCAGCTTGCCCTACTCAGAAAACTCTTCCCATGGTATCCAAGGCCATCTCCACTCATGGCTCGCAGACTTCCTCTCCTGTCGCATTCAACATGTGGCCCTAAATGGAGTTCTTTCATCCCCTCTTCCTGTCCAGGCTGGAGTTCCTCAAGGTAGCGTTCTGGGCCCTGTTCTTTTTCTGGTTTTCATCAATGATCTCTCCGACTCTCTGGAAAATCCTCTATATCTCTTCGCTGATGACTCCACTCTCTGCCGTACCATCTGTCATCCCTCAGACTGGCAAGCAGCACCTTCTTCGCTCACTGCAGATCTGGATAAAATCACAAACTGGTCCAACACATGGAACATGTCTTTCAATCCAGACAAATCTCACACTCTCGCTATGTCTCTTCGAAAGGACCGTTTAGAACCCCTCCCCCCAATCCACTTTCTCAACAATCCTCTGGAAGAAGTATTTTCTTTCAAGCTTCTGGGTCTCACTATCTGCCATGACCTTTCCTGGGAAAGTCACATTTCCAACCTCGCCTCCAAAGCCAGTTGCCGACTGGGAATCCTCCGTCGTGCAAAGCCCTTCCTCGGCCCTCTTGAGCTCCTGACCACTTACAAAGCTTTTGTCCGTAGCCTGATGGAGTACTGCTCTCCCCTCTGGGCTGGTGCTCATGCCTCCCACCTTTCTCGGCTTCACTCTGTCGAAACCAGGGCATTTAGGATCATCGGCATCTCCCGCAATGAAGCTGAGTCTTTGGGCCTCTCACTCAATCACCGCAGGTTGGTCGGTGGTCTCTTTGTCTTCTACCGTCTCCTCTCCAGCCTTCCCCCCCCCCGCACCCCCCCCCCGCTCTCTCTGTGATTTGTCCCCACCACATTTCCACAGGGTGCTCAAGGTCTGCCAACAACCCCCTTCTGGTAAAACTACCAAAATCACGAATCACTGCTCACCTTCACTCTTTCATTCCTCTTTTTTCCTGCCTTTGGAATAAACTCCCTCATTCTATTCTTTCCCATTCTTCCCTCCAGGCTTTCAAAACAGCTGTTCACCACCACCTCTTATCATCCCGCATCCAAATCCTCAATCTTTTCTACCCCTGATAATCCACCCAAGCCCACTTACTTCAATTCCCCTGCTTTCCTTTCTGAAAGTCCCTGTAATGTCCATCTTCTCTTCCACATGTTCCCCGTCCCATCCCTCTCCCTTCCACAGATCTCCTAATGTGTCTGTTCCCCACTGTTTTGTCCCTCCAACTCCCGCCCCTCTTGTCTCATGCCCCCTTGCTGTGCGTTGTGTTTTCGCTCTCATACGAGCCTCGACAAGGAAAACAAAATAAAATCCCTTTGAACAGACTTGTGATATTCCACCTCTTTTAGCTTTCTCTCTCATCAAAAGCATGTCGATATCACCGATTAATTCCAAAGGTTTTTTTTTAGTCATTTTTAACATAGCACTCCAAGCCAATCCAGGAGTTGTGTAATCGTGACTGGGGTCTAATCCATAGGAATTTATATTATAACAGACTTCGAAAACTGTCAAATACATCAGCCAATAAAAGAACATCAGATATTCCCCAAGGTTCTTTATATTAAACTTTTTCCAAACATTTGGTGCTTGTCGATAATCTTCCTCATTTATTTAACTTTTGTTTAACTCATTATAGAAACTTTCCTTTGAGGGAAGTTGTGTTTCTTTAAACTTCCTAAGTGGGTTCATTTTATCGTAAGGATATAGTCCATTTTGTGATAGATCAATCTCTTCTTGATTTGAGAAATGTGATTGGAGAATTAGACATATCCAATGCTGGATATCCCTTGCTGCGCAGTCGATGTAGTTCAGAGGCCTTCTTCCTCTGGTTGGGCAAGGCAATCTCAAGCAGATCACGTCAGATATAATTTGGTCTTTGGCGCGGAAATAGTGACCAGCAAAACGTGTTCTACGATGAGCTACAATGATAGAAATGAGTGGTTTGTCTCCGTAGATATCTGCTTTTGTTCTGTGTTCCCGCCAGCTGATGTTCTGAACTCTCATAAGAAGCCGAATATAAGTGCCATCAAGCTAGTCCTGCAGGGCCTTCTTCATGGTCCATGTCTCTGATCCATATAAGAGTATGTTCTCTATGCAAGCTCAAAAGAATGCAAGTTTGGTATATCTTGAAATGTTAGACTGCCAGATGTGCTGCAGCCTGTTACTTGCACTCCAGGCTTGACCTTTGCATGATATGAAGTGCTTCTTGGAGTCTTGGAGACTTGATTGAACTAAATAATGATAAGGGGTGGAAGTATGTTTTAACCATTATTGATTTGAGGAGTGGATATGTGAGGGTTGTTCCTTTGAAAAACAAAAGATGTAATACTCTTATGTTAGCCTTCCAACAGATATTTAATAAAATCAAGAGAAAACCCAATAAATTGTGGAGTGATGAGGGAACAGAGTTCTACAACAAAATGTCTGTCGGCACGTGAAATTCGATGTCTGTCGCACGTGAAATTTCCATGCTTCCCTATTTATTTTCTCTGGTCGCTCACTTGCATTCATTTTTTAATTTTTTTTTCATTTATTTGTATATTTATATTTTCATTTACAGATGCTTTCTGACAGTTCTGTGATTTTTTTTCCCCTGATGTATCAGCTTCGATGTCCGTTGGCATGCAAAATATCAGCTTTCTAAGTTTTCTACATCACCTGGAAGGTACCGAACTTTAATATCAGCCAGTCAATCAGTCAGTGAGTCAGTGAGTGGTTAGAATGAGATATATATATATATATATATATATATATATATATATATATATATATATATATATATATATATATATATATATATATATATATATATATAAAGATAACATACAGGCATATATGCATCTGATTTAATCTGCTGCAATATAGATAGATGAAGCTCAACAAAGTTTGGGATCATCTGAAATGAGTGGCTTGATAACCTAGTCCCAAGATGTCTATCCATGTCTCCAGGGCTCAATTGTGACTGTGAAAACACCTTATTTTGATTGCATAACTTGAAAGAACACTTGAAGCAGTTGAACAGAACTCTTCACATGATCTGCTCACCAGCATCACAAGTGAATATCCATTTCTGCCCGACTAGTATTCTCTGGTATTACTGTACATTATTTACAAAATACACTGCAGTTACTTTCCCACTCTTTACTCCATCTCTGTGATTGATGCCATCCATAATAAAGGTAAATAAAACCCCACGAAATCAAAGTTTCATTTCAAGGCACATTAAGTAAGACTTTGAAATATATTGCTGTAATTTCAATGTTTTCTGAATAATTATTTAACTAGTAGATGGTTGAGTGCCTCGGTCCATTTGCCTGCTGCAGCCACTCGGTCATAAGCGAACAGTTCATTTCACACTCCTATACAACTTTTGCACTCAGCAGGTTTGGTTGCATTTTCATAATCGGTTTCTGAAATAATCCATTCCTAATAATCAACTACCGTATAGTCAAATAGTCATAAGACAACTGAATAATTCCCAAATGAAAAATTTATATTTTATTTTAAATCAAAGGTATTCCTAATTTTTTTTTATTTCAAGAAGGAAATAATTATTTCAATAATATCTATAACAATGATTATGGGGATCAAAGCATTGACGATGGTGAAACATTTGAACAATGCAACACAAGATAACAAGAGAAAGAAATATTAGAACGTGATAACAATTGATTTTTTTTTCAAAAGATTTTTAATATAAGAAGAAAATTAAGATTTAAAAAAAAAAATTGATTTTTAAAAGAAGAAAATGAAGAGTTAAACAAAATATTTCCAATGCAAACTTCAGAGGTATTTTTCTTCACAAAGAAAATAAACAAGGAGCTCATACTCTTGGTCCTCTGTCTCTTTGATGGAATGATAAATTGATCTTTATGATATTAAAGCTAAATCTTGAACGGTTTTTGAAATATCACGTACACAAGCCAAGTTACCGAGATGGTTGCCATGGCAACATAATTCAGACAATCACCGCTGTGATCTCAGCAGGTTGAAATAATGTCTTGAGGAAAATATATCTGCAATATGAAAGCTAAATGTTCAACGGTTTTTGAAATATTGCGTACACAAAAGTACAGACAGATCAGTCAGTCTGACGGAGCTCATTTTAATGACCCTGTCTCCAACCTTGTTGGAGGAGCAGGGGAGAAAAATAATCGTAAAAACAGCATATAAACCTTATGAGAGCAAAAAAATGGACCCTCAAACACATCCAATGCAACATCTGTGATGAAGATAACGAAACTTTTATTTTAAGGGCACCTCACAAGCAAACAAAATACTAGGCTTAGAAATAAAACCTCCTTCATATCATCTCCATTGCTATATCTATGATCGCGATGTAAGAAAATCCTTTTTTGAAAAATACCTCACTCCGAAACCCAAAACGTTAACCGGAGAACAAGAACATCCTTCATAATGCGTTCATTGCCACACCATCACAGATATAAACTAGAACAGCATTCGGTAGAGTGCATACCTCTGTCAGGCTGAAGAGTTTATGTTTTTATCCCACTGATGAGCCGGATTTGGATCCGGACCTGAATCAAAATTGAATCGGCTTGTTCTTGTCATCTAGTCACAAAAATCTCATCCACCTACTTTTTTTCATAACCTGTCCACAACTTTTTGAGATATCCTGCTATATTGTTGCGAATTTGGAAGCTAACTGCACACAACAGCCAGGTCCAATAGATCAGCTATATCGGTAAGTATGTGTTTCTAGTTAGGGTCCCATTCTATGTTTAATGGGTGATTAATTGTATGTGTGCTGTGAGTTATTTTATAGTTAGGATTTTTACATTTTAAACTTCAACAACAACAACACCCATCTTCGCTTCTTCACCATCGGCGTGGTTAATTAGGTATATTGAAGTTTGGCAATTGACCCTACCCCACGCGGTCGAATTATTGGCGATTCATGGTCCAATAAGGGACCCATGCCTTTCGGACTTATCCAAAAGGCACGACCTCAATTCCGGTGTGTTCGGTGGAGCCGACTCTACTGCTCCCTCTAGCGGTCGTGCTCGCCACCGATACCCGGCCCCGTAAAAATATATCGTTTTTGGCCCTCTCTTTCAATGGTGAAGAATCCCTTTAAAAATTCCAGTATCCGGATCTTCACAAAAATCTAATCAATTCAGTCTTGGCACAAATTCAGCCTATCTGCAAATTTTGTCCGAATCCGTCCACAACTTTTTGAGATATCCTGCTTACAGACAAAGAAACAGGGGGGGGGGGACATAACCTCCATCCTCCTTCGGTGGTGGAGGTAGTTAGAACAGCTCTTGGTTAAGTACATACCTCCACCAGGCTGAACACTTTACGTTTTGTATCCTACTGATAGGCCGGATCTGCATCCGGACTTTAACCAAAATCCAATCGCCTTGTTCTTGTCATCTACACAATTCATCAAGCCTGGTGTTGGCTTAACGGTTAAGATGGCTGGCTTGAGATCGAAAGGTCTTGAGTTTGAGCTGCTGTTGTGCTATTGAAACAACACTCAGGTGGGTTTACTCAGCCTGTCATCCTTCTGAGGTTGGCAAAATGAGTGCCAGCTTCCTGGTAACAGGGACACTGCATCAGTGGCACAACCATTCTTCCAGAAATGATGCAACCAGCAGCCACAGACTGCATTCAAAACAGCAACCCAACTCACCCACCAAGTGTTGTCATAATCCGTCCACAACACTTTAAAATATAATTTTATGTCATTTTTGGCCCCATTTTTCAATTAAGAATCACTTATACCATTAAAATAATTCTCGTATCCGGATCCGCATATCTTCAACAAAATTGAATCATGTCATCCTTGTCACACTCCCAATCTCTCCACAAAGTTTGGTCTGAATTCGCCCATAACTTTTTGAGCTATCCTGCTCACAGTCAGACAAACAGCAATGAAAATATAATCTCCATTCACTTAAGGTGATGGAGGTAAACTAAAAAAACATTATGAAAAGCACATTCTCACTCGTAAATAGAAAATACTAACCAAGAACAATTGGAATGTCTTCCAAACATGTTCATTATGATGTCTGCGATATTGATTCACTAAAGTAATCCTTTAACCTTATTCAGGCTTTTGGGGTCAAAATTACTTCCCCCCCCCCGCCCCCAGAGAAATTTCATGATTTCTCCATAACTCCAATAAATTGCCAAATACTATTTCATGACTTTTTTCTTTGATCCCCTGCAGATTGCCCATCTTTTGATCAAATGTATGCAAAAAAAAGTACATGAAAATATGCATAAAATTAGCAATACTTGCTTAATTAATAATTAAAAATACACATTTATCGCTAACTCTGATAAAGGCGTATTGAAAAGAAGATTTTCTGTCTACTCGCCAAATTTAGTCTCATGGATCTTGTGGGTCTTTCATCTCCGAGACCAGGCTAAACATACGGTACTTCAAAAATGTCCAGCCTGAATAGGGTTAACAACCATTTACATTCCAGAAAACACAAAATAAATTATTCACCTAAAAACATTGACGTATGACATCCTGCAGTCAAAATCGAAATTCCACATACAGCATATGAAAAAAAATCCAGGAAAGTCATCATATTCCATTTTAACTTGTTTTGTGATGGTATGTCACATTAAATAACCCATTCTTATGTCCTCAGACGAATCCTAAACAATTTCAAAGAATTTGGCTTAATTAAAAATATATATATTGGGGATTTCAAGCAGTATTATTTACCTTCAAAGGAGAAGAAAAACAGGACTATATGGGGATGAAACTGCAAACAATTTACACCGTCTACAACATATACAATCGTGGTATTTACACTGAGTTCTAAAACACATGGAGAAGCAAAGGTGGAAGAAAGTATGGGTTTTATATTCATCCGATTATCTATCCATATTTACCTATTTTAAAATCCAATTCTTTATCTGATTCATCTTACTTTAAATTACCGAACGTTATCCAAGATTAAGAAGCGACAAGTCTGAAGACGACGATGGTTCACGAGTGGTATTTGACGATGTAGATTGCTTCAGAAGTCAAGGATGAGACAATGTGATAATGTTTGACCAAGTTATAAAAATGATCAACATGATGTGGTACGAGTGACAGGTAATATATTAGCTGCAAAATGTAGAAAACCCGTTTTCGTTCAACAACTTTAAAAATTTGACCTTTGCATAACCTTTAAAGGTCCCAAAACAATGTTGTGGACATTAAAATAAGGAAACAGGATATGTGCTATAGCTTAATGGAGTTAGTTTGTCGAAGAAGGTCAAAAACCGGTTCGATTCCCACAACTTTGAAAATTTGACCTTTGTGAACTTTAAAGGTCAAAAGTCAAGGAGTATGACCTTTGGTGCAAAACTTCCTCTGGAACATTCCAGGAACAATATAACGTCATATAGGCTATATGGAATTTCGCACTCCTCGGATTATCCATACTTTGATGAAATCAGCGTAAAAACAAACTTGAAGGGGCGCCACGGGCAAGGTGTTCGAGATAGAGAAAAATGGTTTCAAGACTTTAGGTGGGGAATGACCTCAAGATTATGCATAAAAAAATTGTCATCCTCGCTCTCAAAGTTTGGGCGGTCGTCTGATTTTTATGTCAAAATTCGAAATTTTCTAAGTTCATGACCTTGTGACCTTGACCTTGGGACGGAAATGAAAAATCAAGCTCCTTAGGGCTATGCAGGTGCCATTGGGCTAACCAAATACTGAAACCACTGTCAGATTCGACAAACCCCCGAGGAGAAGATGCAAATTGAAATCGGCTACCCCCTAAAAACACATGTTTTGGGCGTGGCTCTGCCCATAATGGGCGCAGCATGCCTATTCTCAGGAAAACACAACTAGATCATGATATAAACCTCCCACCAAAATTTTATCAGGATCGGATCAAAACCCACGGAGCTATGCTCAGGACACAGACAGACAGACAGACAGACAGACACACAACAATAACGAATATAGTGGTCACTTATATTTTTCGTGAAAATATTTTTTCGTGAACCAATAAGAAGTACAGTATACCAAATTATTATAATAAATGTTTTACTTGATCAGTCTTAGCTCATCTTTGGCACACCATTTGTAAACCAGAAGTCAGTAGATTTTTTTTTTAATTGAGGATAAATACGAAAGGCAGAGTATCTGGTTGAATATATTGTTACAGTTGTGGAAATAGACACTGGGAAGAGCAACCATTCCTGTCTGCCGAAATGCCCAATATCCAACACTGCAACAACACTCCCTATATCCCCAGTTCCCCCACCCATCCTGTCCCTCACTTAACCTTTTTCAGACTGAATTATAAGAAAGAAGTGAATACCTTAAAAATAAATATATCAACAAAAGTACAAAGACAAAAAAACTGGCCTCAACCTTTTATATAGTATGCTAATGAAAATATATTGCATTATTGTTATGACTAGCAGAGTACCTGCCGTATGGGTGATATTGTTCCAAGTATGCAACACATTCTTCTGATGCATACCTTTATTTGGGCAGTGTATCGGCAAGTAACAGATCTGTATAGTCAGAAAAAGCCTGCAACCTGGGTTACAGTGATAGGCCCATAGACTCGGCTTCATCGCAGGACATTCCAATAATCTTGAAGGTTTGGTTTCCATAGCATCAAGCCCGAGCAAGGTGTGAGACAGGGGAGCAAGCCCAGAGCGGAGAGCAGTGCTCAATAAAGCTATGGGTGAAGGCATTTTAGGTAGATAGGAGTTCAGGTGTGTCAAGGAAGGACTTTGTACGACACAGGATGCACAGTGGGCGACTGGCTTTGAGGCCAAAATTGAAATCTGGTTTGCCAAAGAAAGATCATCGCTGATAGTGACACCTCGGAGTTTGAATGACTGAACTTCCTCAAGAAGATTGTTGAGGAAATTGATGGGAAGCAATCTGGGTTTGCCAGATGGTCCTATCAGATTGGTTGAGTGATAGTGAGAGTGTATTCGTATTAAATGTATTATTGAGAGTGTATTAGTATTGAGAGTGTATTAGTATTTGTCAGTATTAAAAGACATATTTCAAGTGTTTGAGCAGCTTGTGATTTTTGTCAAGGTCTGAAGAGAGGGAAGAGGTTGCAACTTGCCTGTCTGAAGGATGTCATGGTCGAGGTCAAGGGTGGATTCATCAACAAATAGATAAATAGGATTTTCCAGAGGGATTGGTGATGAAGACAAGGAATAGGACTGGCCAAGGAAACTGCATTGTGGTAATCCAGCCTTGACAGGGAGAGGAGATGAAAAGATTCTGTTGAGAGCCACATGTTGGCTACAAGAGTAGAGGATGTCAGCAACCCAAGAGTGAAGTTGGCCTTGGATGCCAAAGGCAGAGAATTTGGAGAAAAAGGTGGGATGCCAGACTGTATCGAAAGCTCAAGATACAGTATTTCCTGAGAGATGGCCCTGATCTCATTCTGACATTGTTCGGAGAGTAGAGCAGCATGTCCAATATGGATTGACCGAGTCTGAATCCATATTGGTGATCTCGGATGAAACTATTGGAGAACTGCAATGATATAGAATCAATGACCTTGCTGATAATTGGAAGTAGTAGTTAAGTTGATCAGTTTTTGCACCTTTTATGTAATGCAGTGATGTTGGCAAATTTTCAAGCAGATGGAAGATGCCCGAGGACAAATGATCAAGTGACGCATGGTTTTAGGACACATGAGCTGATGCCATTTGGTCCAGTTGCAGAATCAGAGTCGAGAGTTGCCAGAAACTTCTCCACCTTCAGTGCGAAAGATGCAGAATGCATGAGCAGCTGGGTGCGACTGGGTATGGCGGTTGCAGAGAGTGAGGGGTTGGAGATACAACATTTAGAAGCAAACATAGAATTGAGGCATTTGCCTTCTCATGAGCAGAACCAGCTGTGGTACCATTTGAAGTGAGGGAAGGTATGGAAAGGGGTGGAGAGGGAACATACACTAGAGCAAGAGACAAACGTAGCAAAGTGCCACCAGGTTTTAGAGGATGGAGACAAGTTTGAAAGTTCATTCTTGAGGTTGGACAGATGTTGTTTTCTGCCTCTCCTGAGAGTGGACACACTTGTTGGGGGCTTTTGGAATGATCTGAGATTGCCTTCGGTTTGGTTTCCTTTCTAGGAAGAGAAGGAAAATTGCTTCAGAGCAACTGCCTTTGCACAGATTCAGTGTACCATGGGTGGGAAGAGGGTAGGATAACTGAAGATGAGATGGGATGGATCTGTGCATTTGAGAGGGCAGGCTTCTGTGGAAGAATTCCCAGACTGAGTTAATATCAGGGGAGGTAGATATGGGAGACCAGTCCTGAAGTGAGATAGATGCTTGAGGTCCCTGCCAATCTGCTTGAGTAAACTACCAGACTCGCCGGCATTGAGTCAGCTTTCTGCCAATTGCCAGAGAGATGTTGACTCTCACAAACATGATTAAATGAACATTGGAGCAGAGGAAGAGCAGCAGATATTTGCAGAGAATTTTATCACCAAATCCAGAAGGGAAGATGTGCCATTGGGAGAAATCTGGGTCAGAGGGAAAATTCACAGATTGAGTCAGTCCCATGGAGTCACAGAAGTCCTTTGCTGAAGTGCCATGGCTGGTGAGAGAGGTACCAACATCCAGCCAAGGTGCATGGTGACAATTGTAATCACCACATTTGAGGAAGAGAGAGTTGGGATGAGTGGAAAGAAGTTGTTCCATGTTGTCTGAGAGATATGTACAAATGGATTTGTCAGTGTTTGGAGGACGGCACAACATGCAGACAAACAAGAGATGGGAGAGGAGGGGAGATCACAGCAAGACGTACTTTTGGGTTGGAAGGTGTAAGATCAGTACAAGGATAGTGAGAAATTGAGTTTTTGATGTAAACTGCCACTCTGCCACCAAGGTGGCACTCATGCCTATAAAGTCAGAGGAGACAATAGCTGAGGAGAGATACTAAGTAGCATTCTGTTGGAAGAAGGATTCTGTTAAACAGATGAAATCTGGCTTATGGCCTGGTTTGAGAGATCTGTCAAGTTGGAGTGGGGACTTCAGATGGTTTAGGGCAACACAGTTGGAGAGAGTGGAGGGGGCATTGGGAGGCTTCAGGAAGGGGCGGAGGGAAGGGTGGAGGCTTTGTGGTGGCAGGTATGGAGGGAGGCATTGAGGAGGGAAGGTTTGAATGGGTGAGGTGTGGTGGAAGCATTGAGCAGGTGGGATGAGGGTGAAGCATTGAGAAGGTGGGGTGTGGAGGGATACAGAAAGGGGGGACATGAAGCTGTGAACAGGTGAGGTGTAAGGGTAGGAGTGAAATGAGATCACATGAAGTGGAGAGACACTGATTCCAAATTCTCAAATTGGACAAACAGAGATAAAGATCATGGGATGGGAATTATAATTTTTGTTGAAGGAACTGAGAAAGGTGTTGCTGGAGGTGCTGGAAGATGGTTGGTGGAACGAGCACTGAACTGATGGAAAGGTTTGGAAAATAATCATTCTGAAGAAGAAGAAAAATAGATTGTGGTGACGAAGAAGAACACATAAATACTCCTGTGAGAAATATGAAAAGTGAAGCATTTTTAAATGTTTTTTTTGGAAAAAGCTTTTATATTCAATCAAGATTCAGTTTGGAGATATTGAAAAAAGGAAGAACAATTGAATGGAGTACAGGCAGAATAAAATCAAAGTTGAATGAGATCGCTGTGGAGTGGAAATATAATGTTTGTCTTTGTTTCTACTTTTTGAAGTGCGGAGGGGAAATTGGATAATGTTTAGGAGGTATAAGTCCATTCGAAGCATTAGAAGTGCTGATACTTCTAATCGACATTAGAAGCATTGAAAGATGCTTCTACCACTATCTACATTAGAAGTGCTGATGCCAAAACGGAAACTGTCATACTTTGGACACATCTTGTGTGCAGAAAATGAAAGTCTGTAGAAATCAATGATGCTGGGTTTGTTTGAGGGAAGAAGAGGAAGAGTCAGACCTTGTTTGGGCCGAATGGATGGGGTAATGACTGCAACCAAACAGTCTCTGTCATAGCTTTGAGAAGCAGTGCAGGATAGGGATGTTTGGAGAAATCTGATCAATGTCACAAGAAGTCGGACATGACTTAATGGAGCTCGATAATATGTGCACTCATGGGGGTAGTGACTGTAATCTTAGAGCAGAATAGGGTAAGGATGTATTGTGTGAAAGCTCCTGTAGGCAAGGCCAGGTGGAGGACTTTATGACACCAAAGCACCTGAACATAATGCACTTAAATGGACATAATTTCAGGCTGTGTGCCCAGCGCACTGCAGGCTAGGGTGGCAAAGTTGAGTTCATCACGGCGGGAGGGTAAAATACTGTGATGTTCTTAGCGACAACTCCTGTGGAGATGTTTCAAATTAATGGCAGGCAATGTACATGCGGGTCTTGAGGGGAAACACAAAAATCTTAACACTTGTAAAACCAGCTGGTGTATTTCCCGAACCACAATAAAAACAGAACCAGGGATGATTGACCGGTGGAGGGATACAACGGCATGTCAAGGTGGGGAAGAAAGGGGGACACAGAATCGATAATAAATAATTATGTACAATGAGAATAAAAATGAATCGAAAGAAATATAAGACGACACACACCAGACTCAGTCACAGATGGGAAAGGGACAAAACTGGGGCACTCATCTCTGGTGGTCGCGGCAACGAGCAGGATATGAGGAGACAATGAGCAGGATGATGAGGACACAATAAGCAGGACAATGAGGAGATAAACACACACTGACAGGTTGACAAAATGGACAGAGGCATGTAGGGCAGGACAAACCGGCACAGGACGAAGACAGGCAGGCAGGACGACATCCTCTAAACTCGTTCAGTTCCCCCAAACCCTCGTTCTCCTCAGTTTACCTCAGGCTTCGATGGGCCTCACTGACTCTCCAACTCTGTCGAACCTTCTCTGACTTCCAACAGCCCGATTAGCTCCACCCTCTTCTCTCTCGGGCAATGCTCCGCCCCTCCGAGGTGATCCACAGCTCCACCCCCTGGGAGGTGACAAACTCTTGTCCCCTCACTCTCGTGCCGAGTCTCCCGGCGACCCTGGTAGAGGTGGACATAGAGGTTATATGCACAATTTCCTTAACCACAATCCCTCACTAACTATTTCCATGCACCACCCCCTGTATGGTGCACATGCAAACAAGACAATTCTTAAGCTGACATGTCCCTACTGATTACATCAAGATAGGCTAGCTACTCGTACATGGACCATGCTATTCTATACATTCCTATTTACTCACTGGTTATATCTACCTCCCCCCCCCCAACAAACGTAACATTATAATTGAAAATATTGTTGGTTCAAGTAACCAGCAAACTTATGGACAAGTTACAAGTGTCTCATTAAGAGGTGAGCTATCATCTTCAAGGAGAGAGTTGCAGTAATCCACAGATTTATGAAAAGGGAACAAATGAGGGTGGTTTTGTTGTTAAGATATGTGTATTTTTTGAATGTTTTGTAGGTTGGAGGAGAGAAAATTTGTCTTGTATTAATACGAGATTTTAATGTCAATGTTAAATCAGTTAATGCTCCAATTAATTTTTGAACTATTGTACATCAACAGGAATAAACAAGTTGACATATGATAGAGTGAAAAGCTAGTCTTGCTGAGTTATTTATCTACTTATTAATATTCAGCCTGTGGCTGCTTGGCTGCATCATTTTCTAGGAGCACAGCTGTGCCACTGATGCAGTGCCCCCTATTACCAGCACACTGGTGCTCATTTTGCTGACCTGTGTCAACAACACACCGAGGGTTAATTCAACAGCCTTACAGGGGCTTGAACTCACAAGACCCTTAGATCTTATGCCAACCACCCCAACCACCCTAACCACCCTAACCACCCGAACCATTAAGCCAACACCAGGCTTGTCTTGCTGATGAAGACTAATGTTGATCTACTTCAACAGACAGGTAGAACAAATGATGAAATCAACATTATGTTAATTGAGGTGCGCTAATCGCCGTGAACTCACCTTTAAGTTGTTTGGCCTGGGTTCGAATCCTAACCCAGCTATAAACTTCCATAACGGTGTTTCACAGGTTGGGTGATCCATCAATGCATATGCCGTCCCTCGGATGGATATTGACCTGGCGTCTCATCTACTGGCATTAATTGGTGG
>NC_140963.1:64216996-64359496 GCF_056783735.1 Eptatretus burgeri | reverse complement strand
TAATTACAGTAACTTCACAATTTGTTTCAGCGGAATGATTAACCCTTCAACGGAATATAATAGTTAACCATAAAGATGCTAACTCCTTCACTTTGATGATGTACCATACTCTTTGCAGAGCATTGGTACTGCGGAGGCTGTTTCTTGGCAAGGGTTATACTGGGTGGTTTGTCATTTCCTTCCCAGCAGTTGTTTGTCCATGCTTTATCCTCTTAAATGCTGTGTCATCAAGCCAAGAAACAGGACGTACCATTTTAAAAATCTTTGGTATGATTCGACCAGGGTTTGAAGTTTGAACCACCAACCTCTCAGACTACGAGCAGATGCTCTATAACCATTACACCATCCATTCTGGTCTTCACTTTGTTATATAATCATAAAATGAATCACTCTTTGAAGTCTCAGTGCAAAAAAAAATACAAAGCAAGTTGAACACAAAAGTGATGTTTAAGGATCCCTTGAAATATTTACTCTTGCTATGCCTAGACCAAGCTTGCAGTCTGACGTCTGGCAGCTAGCTATACAATAGGCTGTGCTGATGAAAGGGAAAGACATGGCTTGTAGTTTGTCTGATGAAACAGAGCAAATATACCGATCCTGAACACAGACCACATAACGTGCCTTGCTGTGCCCTTTAAGCTGAGTCCCCGTGGAAATGTTGCTCATGAGGCTCTCGACCAGCCTGTGTCATCCCACGGCCCACAGGTCTTACTTTACATGGTTGAATTATACGCCCATACAATCCTCTCTCTGACCTCACTGACCTATGCCGTTATTCAGTGCCAGCCCACTTCATGCAGCAACCCCCAGCAGCTCTGTATTCTCCACTACTGGACTTTATCGAGTCCCAACAGGGACTGTGTTTTATAGGAACAATAATTAATTGGAGATATGAATGTGGCCAGAACCTTACAGATCATTCCATCATCTTTACTCCTGTCTCCACTCTAGCTCTCGAACCATAGCAACATTCGGCATGGGGCAATCAATATACACAATCAGTACTCCATGTTGGCAAATCAAATTGATGTCATACGTGTCATTAAGATCTCAGGCATCATCAGAATGGTTTGGGTCACCACACAACCCCCTCCCACCCCTCATCCCCATCCAAATTGAATTTCTCTCTTTAAGTTCTAAATGATATATTTATCATTGGATTCAAGAAACTAATCATTCCCCATGCGATGAATCATTGGTACCTGTTTTCATTTTGCACGAAGATCTATGTGCTATCAGCAACAATGCCTATAGCTCCCTGCATTTTACATGTACCTAGTTTAGTTTTTGCCTGGTAATATTAGAACAACAAAAAAGAATGGACATGAAGTAAATTCCATAAAATGTAAATCACGGCATACTATGTAAAATCAAAATGTGAAATCGCTCTCACAATATCTAACACTCCTAACTTGCAACAATAAGGATGCACTGCCAACATTGGGTCAAGGTTAAAGTTAGTTTGGAGATTATTGAAGTGATTTTGTGTTTGTGTTGAGGTTTGTCTTGTCATTTCACATGGAAACAATATGAGAGCTAAATATAGAGTTAACGTTAATGTTGGGAACCCTTGGGTTTTACAATACATTGTACTGAGGTTTTTTTACATAAAACTTCTGGAAAGCAGAAGTTGTTACAGCTGAGTGGAGGCAAGGGGTAATTGTTACGCTCCCAAGAAAAGGAAACCGAAGTGACTGCAACAATTGGAGAGGTATCATGCTCCTATCTGTATCTGGTAAAGGTTTTTGCACAGTGCTCCTCAACAGACTAAAGGAAGATGTAGAGGAAATCCTTCATGAATAACAGTCTGATTTTCGAAGTAATACATCAGGGCCGGATTTAGGCATGGGCGAGCTGGGCAGTTGCCCAGGTGCCTCCACAACCAGGGGGCCTCCACATATTTCATGAAAAAAAAATTGTAAGGAAAAATGTATTTGTGAGTGTCTGAATGGTAGTTGGTAGTTAGTGGAACAAATATAAGATATTCATCTTATCTCATTCTCTATTTTATATAGAAGTCAGTTGACTTCTATGGGAGTATGGGACTTTGCACGTCTCTTTACTGTTATTATCCTCGAATTTTTCAGGTTACATTTACGGTCCTTGCATTTTTAAGGTTACTTTAACAGTTAGCTTACGTTTGGTTAACCCGGCTTTAACTGTTTGCACTTTGCTCTACAAAACTGTTGAGGTATATTCAGCTCACATCATGGCGAGAAATAGTGGACACACATGCGCGTCACGCGTGCTCACTTATATCTTATGTGAACAGATATCTTATGTGAGACTGAGATTAATAAGATTTACATAGGGAACATTCAAATTTGTCTTCGTATCATCAATTTTGACGTAAACAACTCGTGTTGTCATCATGATGTTTATAGATGTACATTTTTATTCAGATTCTTTGTTCTTGAAAAATATACTTTATGGATGACTGTAAATATGTCTTGTCACCTTTTTAGTATTCTAAGGTAGGGTGGGCCTCCACTACTGAAGGCTGCCCAGGGGCCACCACATGTCTAAATCCGGCCCTGTAATAGATCATGCAAAAAGCAGATTTTCACACTGATTTTCACATCATTGAACAGAGTTTGGAATATCAGAAGCCTCTCACTATCAACTTCATAGACTTCAAGAAAGCCTTTGATAGCATCCACTGACAGTCATTATGGAACATTACAAGACAGTATGGAATCACACAGCGGTATATCAGTATCTTTAAAGCTCTGTACCAAAACTCCAGCTGCTGCATCAAGACCAGCTCTGGGACTCCAGACTCTTTTGATATTGTTACAGTTGTATGCCAAGAGTGTATACAGTACTGTCCCCTTTACTATTTCATTTGGTTATTACCCTGAGCTCGTGAAGTGAAAAGCAGGGAAAGGGATCCATAGCATATGCTTGTACGTTGTCTCTGTTCGGTTGACTGACCCCGTCTGATCCCCAAAGGGATATGTTGTTCAATACGGTCCTTCAATCTCAAAGATGTGTAGCCCACTTAGGCAAAGGCAAAGTGTCTCAACGGTTTGAAAACCAGATCAAACAGACAGTGTCCCGTTCTTAGTATGCTGTTCAACCACGAGTGATTTTTCACTCCTCGCCCGTTGCTTCCGTCAGTCCAAAAAGGTGTTCTGCCCGCCTCTCATACAAGTAAGATTATTTACGAATTTCAGTGCCATTGTAATGCTAGGTATGTGGGCTGCACATCTTTGAGATTGAAGGACCGTATTGAACAACACGTCCCTTTGGGGATCAGACGGGGTCAATCAACCGAACAGAGACAACCAACTCAAGCTTGTAAGAAAGTACACAGTACGATAACTATTCCCCATGCCTCTGCAATTGGTTACCATTTACTGAATAATCCTCAGTGTGCAGAGCAATATCGTATCGGCTGGTTTAAAATCCTGAGTGGAGGACACAGTTTAGCTCACCTTCATGCAATGGAGACCACAATGAGGAGGATCACCATCCTGTTAAAAAATATCGGGTCGCAGGTCTTCGATCTGTGTGAAGGCAAATCCTTCAAACATGTTCATGTAAATTGTTGAGGTCAATGTATCCAACTCAAAGAAAAACGCAAACATGCTGAGCTGAACATGGCAAGAACTCGTGCTGCCTTGATGTGTGTGTGTGTGTGTGACAAACGGAGCTCACACCTAAGTGTATTGATGGTGTTTACAAAACTTTATGAGTTTCTGTATCATATAAACCAAAGGGTATCGTTGTATCATTTGTGGTTCTAAATATTATATTAACAACCAAAGTTGTCTGGGTCTTTTTGTAACACCCTGTATGTCAGACAAACACATATAGTATATTGGATTTCAACGTGCGTTCTCCAGTGTTGTGAACCATTGGTTTAGATGGGAACACAAGCAGTCCAATCCAAATTTTATATCATTCTTGCATGCACTCCCTGAGCTGGTAGGAAAGCTTATTGATGTGCCCACTCACCTTTGAGCTCTCTTGTAGGGGGTTTGAAATTTCACCCAGCGATAAACTGTCATCTTGGTATTTTGCATGCAGGGCGATCCATCAAATGCGTGTGCTTTTGCCACCACCATTTGCTGGTGGATATTAAAGATCCCTCGCTGTCTTTCATAACGAATAGTTGAGTCATCACTGGTGCACTGGCCAAATTCCAAATTCCTGCCACCTTCAGTCGACCGTCGGCCCTGGCCAATCGGTTCGTGAACGAATTGGGCCAGTTACGTTTCTGGCAATCCTCCAAGGTGGGAATCATTGCGGCCGTTAAAAGAAACAGCAGTGTACTTAGATACATCCTCTAGTTTGTAAATTTCAGTCACAGGAAAACCCATGCTTGCAAATTGAGTATGATACCACAACATAAATAACTTCCCTTCAGAAAGATTTATTTGGGTATTTAACAACCATTAGCCAATACATATGGGATAGCTTTGAAGGCAGACAGTGTGCCCATTAGAAAGCGGTTTGTTCCCCACAATACACACTACCATTTGACAGACATACTGTTTTGGCGAGATATAAAATGACTCTTTTTGGGCACGCAGTTAAATGAGTGGAATTGCAGAGCTGTGTTTAAATGTTAGCAGATTCTTGTGATATTGTACAATAAACAAATCGCTATTCATCCTCTGCATCATCTGATCATAGCCCTGCACTCTTTCAGCACACTGCAAGATCTCTTTGTCCATCCACCTTTGTCCGTCCAGAGGTAATTACATTTAGACTTTTAAGATTGCTCACGAGAGGTGTACCTTTATTGATTTTATCAGTTTCTTGATAATGTGGAAGTCCTAACTTTTGGTTCAAATAATAACGACAAAGCATCTCAAAATGCATATCCGGATTAAAATTTATGATTTTGTATGATCTTGATCTTTGTTCTTTTAACTTCAAAAACAATAGGCTTTAAGCTTTTTGATTGATGAACCAATTCATTTACCCAATATGCAAATTCTGTTCAAATTTCAAGTCGATCAAATTAAAATTGACGATTTTACGTGACCTTGACCTTTTGGTCCAATTATTCATTCGTCTTCTCCATATCTTTTTACTAAAATGTAGCAAACGTTGATGTCACCAAAACTCCAAAATTGACATGTGGCGAAAACTGAGAATTTGATGACAAAAGCTCAAACGGGGAAAAAGTCATGGCTTGGACACACACACACACACACACACACACACACACACACACACACACACACACACACACACACACACACACACACACACACACCATCTCCCACTGTGTGGGTGGACTGGCAAATTCGTTTCAAAGGGGGAGATTAACATCTTTGACGTAAAAAGGTCAATTTATAGATTAGAGTAAATTTAAGTGTTTGTTTTCCTTGAGAATAACAGGACCTCGTGCAAGTCTGTCTTCTTTTGTATGCAGCGCAATGTCTGAGGGCACAGCTGTGCCGCTGATGCAGTGCCCTCTGTAGGTTTGGGGAGGAATTTGACCATGGTGCGAGCAATAGCTCACCAAGTCTTTGCAAACGACACCATGCGATCTTTAACGTCCACCAACTAATACCAGCAGACGGAACACCTACTTTAATGTCCATCCGAGGTACAAAACACACATTGATAAATCATCCTGCCTGTGAAACACCAGGATGACAGTTTATAGCTGGTTCAGGATTCGAACCCAGGCTGCACAGAATAGGGATGACTGTGAGTCCCTCAAAGTCTGGGCTATCCTGCCAACCTTTGCATCTTTATATCATCACATGACAATAATCGTTTTGCACTGTTGTCCTCTGCTCCAGGCCAAGAATAACCAAAGGATGTTGCAAAGTCTGCAGCAGATAGTATATAATGAATTACTTTCGGCCGTACGATTGCCTCATTAATAAGAGATGAAGGAGCAGGGAAATTGGGTTGGTTGTGTCGAGAGGATTGAGAACTGTGTTGTCGAGAGTACAAAGCCAAAACACATGTTATGGAAAAAAAAAAGAATGGGAGAAGGAAACTGCAAACAATGAGGAATTAAAACATATGGACACGTCATTCAATCACAAGCAAGGGAAAGTATAAGAATTGCATGAGAAGTGCAGAATATAATTAGAATTGTTGAATTCCTGTGGATAATGTGGAGGACCTTGATCTTTGTCCTTTTAACTTCAAGAACAAGAGGCTTCAAGCTTTTGATTGGTGAACCAATTCAGTTACCCAATATGCAAATTCTGTTCAAATTTCAAGTCGATCAAATCAAATTGATGATTTTTGCGTGACCTTGATCTTTGACCTTTTGACACAATTATTGATTAGTCTTTTCCATATCTTTGTCCAGTGCCTAATTTGGAATGCTTTTCAGAAAAGGCTTTTGAATATTGGGGAAAATAAATATTTTATAAACAACACAATAATAGTAATGTTAAATCAACCTATTCAATCAAAAATATCAAAAAAATATATTTTGATGGCCGTTAAAAATATCTTCAAGCCTGAAAGTACACAAGGTCTGCCCAGTTGGCAGTGTCTGACAGCTATTTAAACTTTTATTCTACTTCCTTCATTCAGCTTCTGTATTGTTTGGTCATTCTTTAACTGCTTCTAAAGTCTCATGAAGACTGAAATATCAGTTGCTGTGCTGGTTCTATGTTGTGTCCTGGCATTTTTTTGCATTTGTGTTTTCCCCTTCTCCCTGTCCCACTCCCTCCTTGCTCCTTTCTTTCCCTTTTCTCTCACTCTCCTTCCCCTCTCTCCTCCCTCTCTTTTCCTCTCGTCCCCTCTTCCCCTCATCATTCAAGCCACAGTTGTTCGCTTTATAGACTCCCTGAGCTCGTGGAAGGCTCAGAGGGACGTGCACAGGTAACGAAGATAGTTTATAGGTGCTACAAAATTGTAGATTAGCTGATCTCAGATGTATTGAATGACAACCTCATATTAGCATATTGAAAACTGCAATCGTTCCATAGCAGGGTGTCAATTTATTTCAGTATTTTGTATATAAATTGCTACATTTTTAAGCTGAGAAATTGCTGTAAAAATGGATGCCTTCAATATAAATTGCTTCATTCACACTTGAGCGGTGTCAAAGCCAAATTTGCTGTGCCTGATGCAAATCCTCTCCCTCATCACATACGTCATTTGCTTTTCACTTTGCACATAACATAATAATTAAATTTCTTGATTAAAACTAGATGGTATTCATAGAATGCTTACCCCGTGCGGCACACAGTCTTGAGAAGGACTTGGGGCGAGCCAACTCTTCTGGCGGAAAATTTGTAATTGCAGCTATCTACACCTCCAAGGTAAAGGTGTACAAATTATATTTTGAAAAGCCTGCGATAGAGTAGATTGATAAGCCTTTACAAAGTTGCTTTTATTCTCGTTCTCAAGTTTTCATAACTACCAAGGCTGATGTAGACACCAGAATAGATCGCTAAAGTATAAATCGTGGGATCGTTAAAATGCCAAATTGTACTTCTTTTTCAATTTTTTCACCAACTGAGCACAACAATGGCTGAAGCAATTATAAATCTAATTTCTAACATGAGGAAGAGACATAATTGTCTCTGGGTGTTCGGCTTTATTTAATTCACCATGTAAGTTCTGAGGGGGGATCATCTAAGTAATGTGCATGATATCAAATGGTCATGTAACGTGGTGAAGTTTCAATTTCCTCTGTTGAGCGGTTTTCGATGTGTACTCAATATGCTCCATATGAAATGGCCATGTAACATGTGGTGAAGTTTCAGTTTCCTCCGTTGAACGGTTTTCGATGTACTCTCTTAACACTATAACTGCCACTTTATAACTGCTGGCACTGATGACCGGGTACCAAGGCATCCCACTTTGAAGCAATCCCGCTTTGATCAGACACCTGACCCATTACGTCCTCTTTATTCAATTGAATTCAGAATAGGAATAAAAACAAAATAAATTCAAATCAAACGGAAGACCAAATAAAATCAGTACACTGCATTGGAGTTATAAAAATGAACCCGAACAAGCAAAAAGTAACGCCGAAGTTGGGCGTTCGCAAGACGCTCGCTAAATACCTTTCGTAAATTCACTCCCCATATGTTTACTGTTAATGAGAAGAGAGAGAGAAAGGTGAAAACGTGTGTGTGTGTGTGTGTGTGTGTGTGTGTGTGTGTGTGTGTGTGTGTGTGTGTGTGTGTGTGTGTGTGTGTGTGTGTGTGTGTGTGTGTGTGTGTGTGTGTGTGTGTGTGTGTGTGTGTGTGTGTGTGTGTGTGTGTGTGTGTCATTGGTTGTTATCTCCATATTAGGTTTTTAGAAGGTGGAATGAAAATCCATGGCTCAAAGTAACCACCTTCGCTTCGGTGAAGGATCTCGATATTTGGACTAAGTTGTGAGGTTGTGTTGTTCTCAGAATTTTGTTCCGAGGAGTCTTTTCAGGATCGTCACCAAACCCCAGGCAGACTCAATCTGTAGTTCCTTTGTTATAATATCCCCAGGGATGGTTAGTAGGATCTTTGTGAGGTTCTTCTTTATCATTCCCTTTGCTCCAATGATCACTGGCACAATTTTGGCATTCTTCAGCTTCCAGGATCTTTTCACTTCAATCTTGAGGTCTTGATATTTGGTCATTTTCTTGATTTCTGCATCGTTTAGACCAAAATCAGTGGGTCCTGAAACCCTCAAAAAAAAAAAAACCTAAATTAGCAATGCGGTTTTTTTCCATTTTGTATCTAAGTAATATGTGCAGTCACATAATTCTTTGTTTTCTATGTTCACACTCGTTGGGATCATCAAGTCTTACCATGAGCATTACTTCCTCGTTTTCAACTCTCGCTTTTGGTTCTTGTTTCCATGAGTTTTCTGGGACTGGGATATTGAGGGGTTTTTTTGCATTTGTGCCAGTGGATTACTCCACATACTTTGTTGTGCCGAGTTGTAACGCTCCTCAGAAAGAAAAATATTCAGTAAAAGTTACTTCACATTAATCCAAACCTACAGCAAAATTATATTTTTTTCAATCCGACAAAAAATTGAACCTGGGCACGAAAAGCAACAGGCCACTGCCTTGATCACTCACAAAAAAAAAATTTTTACTTTGCTGTTAAGAAATATATAACCTCCCATTTTGAGCTTTTTCAAGCAGCGCAAGAATAAAGGACTTCGTTTTTTTTTTCTTTTTATTACACTGGGGTAGTTTTTACCACGGGATTCTGCTCATTGAAATATAAAAGTATTCAAACAAACAAAAAAAAAAATCAGAAATTAAGCAGTTTTAAAATGATAATCATGAGCAAACCTGGACTTTAGACAGGTGAGCTTATGCGATCGAGTAGTGTCCATAGGTGAGTGAGTCAAACAGTGAGTCAATCAGTCAGTCAAGTACATAAACACTTCAGTCATTATCACTTGAACCAAACACACGATTTTGATGAAACTTGGCAACAAGCTTCATATCTGATGCCTATGATGAAGGGGGTATTGACCGCATTAAGGGTGTCTACGTGGTGGAAGGGGGTTGACCCCCCCCCCCCCAAACAGGTATTTTCTCTCCTTTCTGATACCACACACACACGATTTCGATGAAACTTGACCACAACCTTCATCACCCGTGATTTACCAAAGTTTGTTCACGGCATTAAAATAAAATAATCAGGGTCTAAGCCGGTGTTTAGGGAGGGAGGCATGGGGGGCATAGTTTGAGTGACTGTTACTCCTGATGAAGGTGAGCTTCAGGACGAACAGTGCTAACTTTTTATTATTAACCCCCGTTGGACTTGGTCCAAAACGGGGGCTCGTGGATTGGGTCTCGTCTGTCCGTGCGTCTGTCTCCAGCCATATCTCGGACATGTATGGACAGATTTTGTTTAAACTTGGCACAAAGACAATACATGATGGTAAACATAAGCATGTCATTTTGTTTCCCGACTCGATAAAAGATGGCCGACTGAGTGAGCATTTTAGTTGTAAAAACCTGATGCACTCGAAAAATCTTTGATTTTGCAAGTAATGAATCATGGCTCACATTAGCTTGTCCTTTGTGTTCAAGATCAGATCCAAGATGGCCGATTGGCGGCCATTTTAGTTCTAAAAATCCTGATGTTGAACAGGACCTCAAGCATTTCTCGGACATGCATGTTCCTATCTTGTTTAAACTTGGCAAACACATAATGAATGATGGTTTACACGTGCTCGTCCTTTTGTTTCTTGATCAGATGCAAGATGGCCGACTGGCGGCTATTTTATCACTATACCGTGTCCCCAACCATTCCTCGGATTTTGTCCGATTTTGACCGATGACTGGTTTTTTTTTTTTTTTTTTTTTTTTTTTTAGTCATTTTTTAGTCATTTTGACTAAAAAATGACTAAAAATGACTAAAAAAATTTTAGTCATTTTGACCGATGACTGGTCCGATTTTGTTCAAACTTGACACAATCACAGTACATAATGGCAAACACATGTATCTCACTTTACTTTGCAATTTCATCAAAAATGGCCGACTGGTAGACTTGTCACTCTGCACTGTCCCTCTGCTAAACACAATCAAAAATACCTCTCTCGACATAGAAAGTTCAGGCACCACCAGCCTGCATTGGGTCCCACAGTGTCAGATTTGACGTTCCTTATCAACCGGTGTTTGTTAGCATAATGAGGGAGAAGATGGCGGTGTAAATGACTTTTTAAAATCACAACTGTTGTCGTTTTTGAAAATAAAATTACAAATTGACATTCAAGACAATGTTCGGTGATAATGTCAATGAAGTTCATATTAAAATTGTCTTACATTGTCTCAGTTAAATCTGACAAATGTTTATAATGTAACCTTCACTTCCGACGCAGTCATGCTGAGCGCCGCCCAGAGACGCTTGGAGGCTGGCCCCCTGATGGAGTGCTTTCGAGGTTATTAGGGGAGAGTGGTTTCCAAAACCCAAACTCATTGCAGATGTTGCGGGGAATGTAATGGGAGACGAAGGAACAGCAGGTGGGAACTGATTAATGAATTAATTCATTAGTCATTCCTTACACCTCGTGTTCACTCTGTGAGATTGGAGTATCATTCGTTCATGAACAACTGTGGATCTTGCTCTGAATCTACTTTCCATCCATCCATCCCTTCCACCCTTCCATTCATTCCTTCCCTCCATCCATCCCATCCATCCATTCCTTCCCTCCATTCATCCCTTCTCTCCATCCATTCCTTCCCTCCATCCCATCCCCCCATCTTTTTATCTCTCTCACTCTCACTCTCACATTCACTCACTCTCACTCTCTCTCACTCTCACTCTCTCTCACTCTCTCTCTCTCTCACTCTCTCTCTCACTCTCTCTCACTCTCTCTCTCTCACTCTCTCTCTCACTCTCTCTCTCTCTCACTCTCTCTCTCTCTCACTCGCTCTCTCTCACTCTCTCTCACTCTCTCTCACTCTCTCCCCCTCTTCCAACTTTCAGGAAGTGATAAACAATGGTTGGTTGTGATAAATTTCCACAGGTGTTTGTGTTGTGTCGGGGAATGTGTGGGTTGGGTATATGGGCACTTTTAGGTGGTCAGGGCTGTTGCTGGGTTCGATTCCACAATTTGAATTTTGGGATTCCCCTTGGGTTGAGAGATGCTGGGGCTTATTGCATCTTTGTTGCAAAATGCGTGCTGAAATTAAATAATGGCACAAAACACTGGTCTCGCCGGGTGTTTATAAGCATTGCATCTAGGGTGTGATGGGCTCAAGGGTCTCTTGGCCTGAGCTGGGTTTCGGGGTTTGGACTTTGGGGGTGGGCTTGGCGGCGGGTCGTGCTGCTCCAGTTCGTGTGTTCTTTGGCACTCTGGGAATCTCCGGGTGGTGTGTGATTTCAACCCCCCCCCCCCCACCTCTTTGTCGAGCTCAGGAACGGGTAAACGGTGGCAGCTGCAGTTCGAGTTGCATACCTCAAAGGAAACCCATATTATAATCTTTGTAAAAATGATACGTGCTGTTTGAAAGTGATGGGTGGTTTTGCTATCCTGGTTGAACGTGCTGCTTTAACGTACCCCATTGCATTCAATCCTGTACTAGTGCCAACAGACAGGACCACCCCCCCCCCCCCACCGACCACTTCCACTCAAGTCCCAAAACGCAAGTCCAGAACACCCCTTCCCCTCTCCACTTCCCCCTCCTTGCTCCTCATACCTCCCAGAGTACCAGAGAGAGGTGAATCCTCATACCTCCCTCTCAAGCAACGTGTGGTATTTCATACTACTGTATATAATAATAAATGTCTGTGCATCTGTCCGTCCGTTCGTCCATCTCCTCCATAGCTCCAAAGCCATGAAACCTTGCTGCCCCAAACTTTGCATGCATACTAAGGGAACTTTAAGGTGGTGCATGAATGAAAATTGGGTTTTTGGGTTCATTTAAACACCCCTTTTAATGATAATTTAGGGGATGCTCATCAAGAAAAACCAAAAATTGCTTTATCAAGACGGTGGCGTGACATGTTGGTCAGCCCTCTGTCAACTTCCAAGAGTCTTAAACCACCATTTTGGGGGGGGGGGGCTGTTCATCAATGCCTTGACTTGGAACAGGCCTCAACAATTTCTTCATGATAAAGTTTTTTTCACTTTCCTCGCATATCATTGAATGTCTGATCATATTTACGAATTGCAGGGTACATTGCAATGCTAATAAATGGCCAGAGATGCCAGCATTCATGGCTTTATTTCATTTCCGCACATGTCATAACCTCTGGAATCTCTTAAATTAAGCCAATTTTTTTTTTTATTTAAGCTACAGATTTGAACTTGGCAGCAGTTCTGACTGCTAAAAAAAAGTGTTCATTTCAAATAGTTTCACATTTTGGGCGTCTCCGGGAGGTGTTTAGCATGACTGATCGGCAATCACTTGCCAAACTAGCTCTTCCTTATCAACTGTTTCGTTGGAGTGCTTGCCTGAGTGCTTAAGCCACATGGCGACTGCTCAACAATAGCCGCACTGTCACTGAATACTGTATCTCGATTGACTTGAACAAAGTTCAGCGGCTACTCGCCTGCATTGGCCCTGCGTTGTTCCGTGGTGTATCGGACAGTGGCTGGCTTGCTGAAAATGTACAATTTTATTTTACACTACATTTCCCATTTTTTGCACGATCTCTTTCCTGAAATGACCCGTCACTTTGGCATAGATAAATACATATAAAAAATTTACTGTTTCATTTTTGAAAGTTTCTTCAAGCATGTCATTGGAGTGCTTGCTTGAAGTGCCCTTCAAGCTTCGATCTCCACAAGCTTCCATGGCAATACTGTGGTACAGTGGTCCATGTGGACATCTCCGGCATTAAGAAGGCAAAGTAAATTAGATTATTACAATGAGTAAAAAAATGTTTTCAGTCACAAAGTAAAGAATCGCCACATCACGGCAGGATAGCCGAGAGGTACGCACTTTCACTCTAAGGTGTCTAGCCTGGGTTTGAATCCCGGCCCAGCTATAAACTGTCAACCCAGTGTTTCACAGGCAGGGTGATTCATCAATGTGTGTGCCGTCTCTCAGATGGACATTAAACTGGCCATCACATCTGCCGGAATCCCACCCCTCTCTCCCCTCCTCTCTCTCCCTCTCTCACCCATATCCCACCCCTCTCCCTCTCTCCCACCCTTCTCTCTCTCACCCTTCTCTCTCACCCCTCTCCCTCTCTCTTCATCTATCTTCCACCCCTCTCCCTGCCACCACCCCTCTCCCTTTCTCTCCATTTCTCTCCCTCTCTCTCCCTCTCTCCCTCTCTCTCCCACCCCTCTCCCTCTCTCTCCCACCCCTCTTTCCTCTCTCTCGCACCCTCTCCCTCTCTCTCCCCACTCTCCCTCTCTCTCCCACCCTCTCCCTCTCTTTCCCACCCCTCTCCCTCTCTCTCCCATTCTCTCTCTCTCTCTCTCTCTCTCTCTCTCTCTCTCTCTCTCTCTCTCTCTCTCTCTCTCTCTCTCTCTCTCTCTCTCTCTCTCTCTCTCTCTCTCTCTCTCTCTCTCTCTCCCCCGACCCTTGCTACCACCCCCTTCCTCTCTCTCCCATTCTCTCTCTCTCTCTCTCTCTCTCTCTCTCTCTCTCTCTCTCTCTCTCTCTCTCTCTCTCTCTCTCTCTCTCTCTCTCTCTCTCTCTCTCTCTCTCCCACCCTCTCCCTCTCTCTCCCACCCCTCTTTCCTCTCTCTCGCACCCCTCTCCCTCTCTCTCCCACCCCTCTCTCTCTCTCTCTCTCTCTCTCTCTCTCTCTCTCTCTCTCTCTCTCTCTCTCTCTCTCTCTCTCTCTCTCTCTCTCTCTCTCTCTCTCTCTCTCTCTCTCTCTCTCTCTCTCTCTCTCTCTCTCTCTCTCTCTCTCTCTCTCTCTCTCTCTCTCTCTCTCTCTCTCTCTCTCTCTCTCTCTCTCTCCCCCCCCGACCCTTGCTACCACCCCCTTCCTCCTCTGTTCAGGGGACTGCAGCATGTACGAATCAGATTTGAAGTGAGCCTACCGGAGGGGTGCAAAGGTCGCTGCATGTGCGAACATGCATGCCTTTGCCAGGTAGATAACGTGGGTTTCAAATGCTCCCGCCAGGTGCCCGGTTTTATATAGAACCCAGCGGTGAAAAAGAAAATGTTGCTGTTTGGGTACGTTTTATTGCCCTTCCCTTTTCCACCCCTCACACTGCCTTCCCCTCCCCTTGTGCTGCCTTCTCTTCACTTTCCCTCCTAACGCTTTACCGACACTTGCCCTCACACTGCCTTACCCTCACGTTTACCTCTTCCCAAACCCTGTCTTCCTCCCCACTTCCTCCTCTCCTCATCCCCCCCCACCTCCTCCCAAAGTGACATAGTGATGTTTGGTGAGGTAACGCTTTCCCTCACCCCCCTTTCCTCGCTATTTCCCCCCTTCTTGGCTCCCTCCTTCCTCACCTCTCCTAGCTCCCCCACCCCTCCTTCCTCCTTGCTCCCCGCTCCCTCATCTCTCCCTCCTCTCTCTGTCTCTCTCTCTCCCTTCCCTCCCTCCTCTATCCTTCCCCTCCTCTCTCCTGTCAATGGAGTTTAAAAACATGTGTTAAAATTGTTGAACAAACAGTAGAATAATAACCATTTTATATTTAGTTGATGTCATTACTTGACTTTTATGTCAAGTAACAACATCAACTAAATGATAACTTCTCAGAAAGCTCGCAAAATAATGGATATCCTGAAAAGAAATGAGTCATGGGTAGAAAGATTAAATAGGCCATATGTCTCGTCTGTGTGTATGTTTCTTCAGTTTGAGACAGATACATTATAATTATGGGGAAAAAAAATCTGTCAACTAATGATGAAACTTGTTTTTTTTTTCTTTAACAAGCGGTTTTGTACATTTTGAAGGGCAGTGAAAAGGTTCAGGGAACGGATTGTTTGTTGACACCCTACAGCCACAAGTTTTTGCTCATTATATAACTACATGTATGCTTGTTACATGCCATTTAGTTTGTTTCATCTGACATTTTTTGTTGTTATGGGGATTAATCCACGATTTTACTATAATCATACAATTTTGGATGGAACAAAAATTGAGCATCAACATTTCATCATATTTGTTATGCAAGGAAGCTGCCAACTCCAGTGAAGTCCATGAATGCAAGGTGGCTTTGTATGGCAAAGGTGCATCCTCGTATTCTGCAGGAACCAAATGGGGGCTTGACTTTAAACTTGGACGTGAGTCCGTTGAAGATTGCATCAGGGCAGAATGGCTGGCAGGTGAGACTTGAATTCTGTGGAATCTAAAGCTCTCAACATTGTTGTTATCTTCTCCTACAATGAAGCTAACGCACAAGGCCTGTTGCTACCGCATTGCAAACAAGTCTCTGGCCTCTGTTGTTTTCCCCCTTCTCATCTGGTCTTGCTCCCTCTGCTCTATCAGCCCTCTGACCCTCAACAGCAACTCCAGCATGCACACGTTCTTCCAGTTACCACCCCCACATCCTTGCTTCAACCCCCATATTCCAGGCTTGGTACACATCCCAACTCCTTTGTTCCTCGCGTTTGTAAAACTACCTTCCTGAGGCTGTTTAATCACACCCTTCTTTCCAGGGCTTCAAGCAGGTGATACATCACTGTATTGGATCATCCTCAATTCCCACACATGGTTAGATACATGATATTCTCATTGACCTCTCCAACCCAACCCTCTTATTGAAGGTTCCCTCCCATCCTCTCCAATATTTTTTTTCTGTTAGTTCATTCCCTAACTTGTTGCACCCAGCTGTTCCTTCACTGCCACACTGTTAGCACTGTTAGTATGTTGCATATTTTGCACTTTGTCTCTTTGTTTCTCTTTAAGCCAAGATTTGGTATTTTATAAAGGAGAGAAGATTACAGGTAAGTGTGAAACCGTGACTTTAGGTTGTTAACAATAAGTTCCTTGACAAATTAACCTGTTCATCCTCAGGGTAGTGTGGGATTGTGGACTGAAAAGGCAAGGGTTGTCAACCTGTTTTTACCAGTTTTACCTGTTTTACCTGTCGGAAGTAAATGACCCGGGCTAGACCTGACAATATATTATGAACTTATGAAGCATTGTTAATGTAAAAGCAGCTTTTTGTATGAAGGGTGTTACGATGTTCTCACAAGGAAATAAAAACAGCCCAGGAAAAGCAAACCCATATATATATATATATATATATATATATATATATATATATATATATATATATATATATATATATATATGTATATATATATGTATATATATATATATATATATATATATATATATATATATATATATATATATATATATATATATATATACAAACATACTTTTTTTTTTGAGGAAATATTTTTCTCAACACATGTAATTGGATATCGAAAACAATTAAAATCACCATTTCTGGAGTATTATTTTGATCCAATGGGTCAAAATCACTGCCAACCAGGTTTCTTTCTCCACATCTGAACTTCAGCAAAATGAAAACAGACATCAGGATCTATATTATGGAGAAGTGTGATTCAATGCAGGAATTTAAAAAAGCAGTGAAAAATGATGGAACATGTGGCACAGGTTTGTGAGTGGTACTGGAAGGAAGAAGCTAAATGGAAGAGAGGCCTTTTGGAAGAACAATAAAGGGATATGAAACATTATAATTTGTCATTTAAAAGATGTTTGAGTAGTAAAATGGAGGTGGATGATAAAATAAAACAAGTGAGGAAAGGAATAAGTGGGATGAATGAGAAAATAATGAGCTTGGGCGATGTTTAAAATGTTTTTTGTGTTCCATGTTTTTTCGTTTTTGAGAAGTTTTGTACTTTAAAAGGGAGAAGGATGAGAAAAGGAACGAAATAATGTGTACAGTGTGGAAGAAAAATAATTATATTCATGTACTCTCAATTATAATTGTTGCTGGTACTTTATGTATTTAATTTTTATGCTATAGTCGAATTGGCTGTCAGTAATGTTTCCCTTTACCCCAGAGTCTTTTGACCTACATATTGATAAAAGGAATGTGTTGCTTTGAAACAGGGTGACCTGGTTGATAACACTGCAAACTTTTGCCGCGATTGTGTCATTCTCTCCCTTATACCCAAAGTGGACACGTATTGCAGTTTTGATTTATTTTGCCTAATGCTTATCAGCTAACCCTGAAGTTGAGTTGCCAAATGTCTCCCTTCCCATTCTTTGGAATGTCAAGTTGTGTATAAGAGGAATTGCTTCATGCTTATGTTTCAGTGAATCATTCAATGTTCTTTCTCCGTATATGAAAATATACGAAATTAAAGATTCTCCTTTGGTATGCTGATAGAACTTGTGGAAATTGAGTTATTTTCCACCACAATTTTGGTGACCCAGATGTGATCTGAAACCCTGGCAGGACTGGGAACAGCATCATCTGGCATAACAGCAAGCGACTGGCCAATTCCTAAGATGTTTGCTCTTACTTCAGATTGGATGCTGCATCTCTCAGCCGAACATGTAACGTGGTACTTCATTGACAGGAGAGGTATACAAAGGAGAACCTGTGTTGATAGGCCTTAGAGAATACAGCGATCTTGGACCATTTAAGCCTGAGGAGATAACTACATAACAGGGTGTGGATCCTGGGCATTCGAGTGTTTTATAGAGATCAGGGATCTCTTAACGGAGAGTTGAAGTCTCTGCCGTGCTTTAAGAGAGGGTTAATGCCCCTGCTCGCTAAAAGCTTCAAGTCCCCAAGGGGGAGAACAAATAAGTGTTATGAATGTTTATCGAGTTACCTCTTTGGATTTCCGTTTGTTCATTGTACTCATTGGAAGTTTGCTTGCTGTGAAACTGTTGCATTGTTATTGTGTGGAGGTGTTACGGATTCGTAAATCCTATAGTTTTGTATTAATGAGTTACCTCTTTGGACAGATTTGTGAATCCTATGTGATTGGAAATGTTAAGTTTTGTGTTAAGGACGTAAGTTAAGTGTTCCAACCTGGAACTCTTGTATGTTTGTATTTATATCTGATTTGTATACGCACTGATTTGCATTGATCTGCATGTCATGCTGAGTGAGTGTTGAAATGGAGCATGTGCGAGTCCAGTAGATTTCACTCGAATAAAAAGTGCTCCATTGTGTATTGTGAACTGTGAAGCTTATGGGAATGAATAAGTACGGAAAGTGGAGATAAGGATTGGTCGTCACCGTACACCGTGAAGACTCTGGATGAGGTGAAGTGCAAATGCCAATTCCAGAGGAAAAACGATGATGACAGACTCTTCACACACTGTTGCATCTTTGCGTGGACACAAATAACTGGGTATATGTAAGCTTGTATTGAAAGGCAGAGCCCTGGTATTGTGGTGCAATCTATTCGGAATGCAGGGCAGATGCCGTTGAGAGTGGTTTAAGACCAGATAGAGCGGTGATGTTGGTGTGTGAATTTGATCTTGGTGAAAATCTGAATTAGAAGCGATTGTGAGCTCGATAAGGAACTGAAGATTACTGTACGATGTCATACATGAATGTCTTGTTCGCAATGATATTGCAACAACTAAGGAATGAATCAATTGAATGTGAAACTTCAGGCAGAGAGTTAAAGCAGCCTGTGTTTTAACTTTTCTGTTAGTGGTTTGGTTGCTGGCTCATGACTTAGGGCAGAGGGATGTTTGTTGTGTGTGTTGTTGATCCCTTACATCATGATCATTACTTAAAATGATCCCTCAGATATGCGCACATGTGTTTCGGTGCAATTTTGAATATTCCCACAACTGGGTAGGCAATGAGACCACTTTGGCTTGGCCACTTTGATAACGCGAAGGTCACAACTTCTTTCCCTGCATGGGCCAACACCAAACGGGAGTGTCTGTGCTTTGCCCGCAGTAAAGGAAATAAATGTGTGTGCCATGCCTTGGATCGACACTGAAGCAAGTGTTGAAGCTTTATTTAAGAGCCATAGGGATTTGGGATAAATTGTGAATGTAAAATATATTCTGAACGAGAGTTCATTTTGGAGACTGGCTTTCACCAGCATTATGAGACAACATTAATTAAATAGCACTTTGTTCAGTACTTAATTTGATGAAAAGTGGGAATTTGCCTTCAATTACTCAGCCCAGCAAGCGAAGGTCTTACAAACAGCTGTTAGTACTGCTAGACGAGATTTATAGGTATTGAACCCCCCCCATATTCAATTCATATGTGGATCCAAGGGGGGGAGTAATGCCCCCAGCTCCACAAATGCCCCCAAAATGCGAGGCTTCATTCTGTGACAGTGTCGTTGTCATAAAAAAAAACTCGTGTCTCTCAAGTGTGTGTGTGTGTGTGTGTGTGTGTGTGTGTGTGTGTGTGTGTGTGTGTGTGTGTGTGTGTGTGTGTGTGTGTGTGTGTGTGTGCGCGCGCGCGCGCGCGCGCGTGCATGTCTCACCCACGGCACAGTTGGGAGGGTGGGGACTAACTGTGTCAAAATGCACATGCCATGCTCGGTGATGTGTGAAAAATGTTTCCAAAATATTGATTTGATTCGTAAACATTGTACTTAAAATGTCATCAAAATGTAGAAATGTGATTTGAAATGATTTTAAAGTGACTTGTAAAGTAGTTGGGTATGATTTTGGTACCTTGTGATGAACAAGGATCTATACCACACAGATGATTCTCAAAAAAATGTGGTTTATAGTCGCAACCATCTCCCAAACTCCCTATTGGTATCGAGCACGGAGGGCGATTCATAGATGATGCATGATCCCTCGGATGGACGTTAAACTCGGTGTGCTGTCTTCATTTGTCTGTAAATGTTAAATTTAATGTTTAACTTTAATGTCCATCATTAGTTGATGGATGTTAATGACAAATTCCTGCCAATACTATTGCTGGGAAGGCAATGGCAAACAATCCAGTGTAACCCTTTATCAATTCAGGCAGGCAAAATTCATTGCTGCATATGTGAATGAAATAATGTTACGCACTTAACAAAATAAAAAAGCCTTTTGATCTGCAAGCTTGTCTGCCAAGGTCAACCCATGAATATCAAAAAGGAAAACATCTCTGGTGGCTTTATATGGGCCTCTATTCATGAGGTTAATTCATGAATCAGACTTCATTGGACAACTATCTTGTTTATTGTCACAATGATAGACCATAAAGCTGTTTAAGATAAATTGGATAAATAATGCACTCAACAGGTGGAGTTTGAACCTAATGGTCATCTGGAGTAGCCAATCAGGGGAAGAGGGACCAGTTGGGTGCTAACAGCAGGTGTCATGAATCGGATGCTAACAGCAGCTTCAAATCCTGTCATGCTTTCCCCACAGCAGTGATAAACATTATTTGGGGAGAAGATGGTGAAGGTTCCAAAAGAGATAGCCACATGCATGGACGGAGTGTTTTGAGCTGTAATTTGGAGTGCCATTTGCCTGGTGACTCAACTTTGACAAATGATTTGACAATTTTTGTACACCTGTTTAAAAACAGAGGTTTAAACTGTATTTAGTTGTTTTGATAAAGGAATGGATTTGTATTTAAAAGGTCAGAGCAAGTGATTAGATGGTTAGAGTATATGTGTTGTGATAATGCAGCATGTTGCTGTATTTGTGAGAGAGAAGTGGGTATGAAAAGGACAATGTCAGAGATTTTAAATGTTGATGGAATTCCGAATAGTGATGATAAAAGTTGGTTACACATTATTTTTCTGAGATATTTCAGCTCCATTGACCATGAAAGAAATGGATGCTCATCAGATTGATGAAACAATATTAGCATTTGGTATAAATGAACTGTTTATCAACTGGTGTTGGCTTAGTGGTTAGGGTGGTGGCTTGGGATATTCGGGGTCCTGAGTTTGAGCCCTGCTGGCCACTGAATTAACATCAGGGGGGTTGACTCAGCCTGTCATTCTTCTGAGGTCGGCGAAATGAGCACCAGTATACTGGTAATTATCCCTCCGTGTCGAAGGTGACTAAAGGGTTGGCGTCAGGAAAGGCATCCCGCCATAAAAACATTGCCACAAGAAAGGGTACCATGATTGGAGCCTGCAAGAAGCTGACCCCTGCTCAGGGAAAAGGGCTTTAAAATGGTGTGATGATGGTATAAATGAACTGTTTGGAGAAATTTTGTATCTCTTAACTATGTTGACAAGTTATGTTTCCAAATGGACGCTCTGCAGCCAAAGTGCGGACCACAGCTCGGAAACTCGATGTCAAGGCTGAGCAGCGTGGAACTCTTACGATGGGGGGAGTTCGCAAAGATGAGAGCCAGAGAAAGACTTCCAAAAGAATCACCCTGTGACGACAATGATAGTCAAGCTACTTGTTTAATTACTCCTGTTAATTAGTGTAATTATAACAACCTAGCTTTGAATTACCAGTGTGCTTTGACCTGTAGGGTAATGATGGGGATACTCTTATGGTCAATAGGACCAACAAGTGATAATGTTTGCATGCACCGAGTTTGTTGTCACATGCATAAACATGGGGAACAGTTAGTAACTAATGGAAGTTACATAAGGTAACTTAGCTAATTACTTTCAGACTCAGCTCATAAAAAAAAGAAAAAGGAACTCATTGAGAACACTGGAGGCACAGGATTTTTGTGTTCTTTGTGTCTTTTCCTCCATTACAATTCATATTATGGTATTCGAACCATCATGTTTCTTTTGGTTATAATTAATTTCAAGTTTTGTTTTAGAATTACAAAACCACAACACCACAACAACTTCAGTTATTTTCCGCCACAACAGCCGAGGACTCGAGAGCATATGCCCTGGCTGAAGCCTTGACCGAGCTATCACATTGCTGTTGGCAAAGGGAGGAATAGTTGCAAGACTTTTACAATGTTGCTCCAACATCGGTAAAACTGATATCTATTTAATAACATTAGTCCAATGTCAGTCCAACAGCAGCTACAAGGCTTAAGGCAGTTGCGACAATGGCAGTTGGGCCAATGGACAAAATTAGATTGAGCCAAAATTACCCCACAACTTGGTCCATGAATCGTGCTTCCTTCTCAAAATGGAAGTGGATACTTTGAGTGCTTGGAGGGCTCCGTTCCACCTTCTGAAACCTACAAATGGAGATTACAACCAAAAGAGATAGAATATTGTTACGTTAGGGGGCTTTGTTAACTCAGCGCCTGGATCCTTTGTCTCAGGAAACCACTGAACGGTTTCTACTTACTTACTGCATTCACTTGAATTACTACTTTTGTTCCCCAAGGTCGACCAAATGAACAGAAATTGATGGCACATGCACAGATGGCAGATTGATCGACACACGTTTCTTACCTGGGTTTATTTTGTAAGAATGCGGGGAAAAGATGGACAGGACGAGGACTTTAGAACAAACCATGCAAATCAACACACAAAGAGGGAAATGGCCAGTTTTGAAATACTCCACTGGCCAGTTTTGCCCCATATGACGCAAAGCATTTATTTTGCACAAAATAGGTTAAAAGGTGGACAAGGTATGCCCACCATTTAAATTGATTTGCATAGTGTTTCATTTTGAGTAATTTTTTCATCACTTTTAATTTCTCATCAAAGTTTTGGGTAACTCGAGCAAATCCTTTGTGTATTTTCGGCTTTGTAGAGCAATCATTAATACTTTGTATATGCAGGATCTAAGCCTCGTGGAGGAGCTGGGAAACATCACTCACACACACACACACACACACACACACACACACACACACACACACACACACACACACACACACACAGACAGATGCATGAGACACCAGATGACTTTCCTCACACTCTTCATTTGCTATTTTATTTCACGTCATTATATTGTGGAATTATTTTTATATTTATTACGTTTTTATATGTTCCTGAATGTGAATAAGTAACACTAAATTATCCTGTGCTCATGTGTATGACAAGACACCAATGATGCATGCTACAACTAGAACATGCTACAACTAGAACATGCTACAACCGCCAGGCTGAACAGTTTACATTTTGTATTTCAGTCACCTAGCCAACTCACCCACTCAATTTTGTCACAACCCATCCACAACATTTTGAAATATCGTGCTGCAGTCAATTTTTGGTCCTACTTCTCAATGGTGAAGAATCGCTTATAATATTTAAAAATTATAATATCCGGATTCAGATCGTCACCAAAATCTCATCAAGTCGCCTTTGTCACACACCCGACCTGTTAACCAAGTTTTGTTTGAATCCGTCCATAACTTTTTGAGATATCATGCTCACAGACAGACAGACATGGGTGAAAACAACCTCCGTCCACCTTCAGTGACGGAGGTAATGATTATATTGCAGTTTTGGATTACCTTACAGCATGGCTTGTTGAAGTTCCATGTCTTTACTTCCTTTCCAACGCAATCTATGTAGTCAATGCAGTTGTGCTAAAATGGCCAATCCTAACTGTACTCCAAGTGTTATATTATTGAAGCCAGTGTTTTATAGCAGACATTCATAATATTATTGGGAACTCGGGCACAAATATGCCAGGTGTTGACTTAATGTTTAGGTTGGTGGGCTTGGGATCTGAGGATCCTGAATTCAAATCCCACTTGGCTGTTGAATTAATACCAGGTGGGGTTGACTCTGCCTGTCATCCTTCTGAGGTTGGCAAAATGAGTGCCAGCTTGCTGGTATCCTGTGTCGGAGTGGTGACCTGTCCGAGGTTGTGCCCAATAGCCAAGGAGACTGCTTAGGCAGCACCAATGTTCTGCACAGAGTATGGTCCCAATGGATGGATGGATGAATGGGCACAAATATGGAGGGGGATTTTCTATAGTTTCACAGTCCATTTCTTGGAACACATATGCATTCTCCTCCCTCCTCCCTAATTTGGAGAATGAAAGGTCTACAGTATGTTTCCATTCACTTTCATAACTGCTTGATGCCAATGGTCTGTAAACATTTTGACTCCTTGTTTTGATCATGTGTTTCTCCTTTATTGCTTCAGATTCTGCTAATTGGCTCAGATGGCATATTCAATTGATCAAAATAAATTGCAAGCATTACGTGAGATTAAAAAAAAACATCAGAGATCTTTTCCTTGCCATTGAATTTGTTACTATGAACTCCTTTAAGTGAGCCTTTGGAAAGATTAATTTGTTTTTGTTGAATCGATTAAAAACACCTTAAATATACATCAAAGGGAAATAAGCATTTGTGCTTTCAATTGTATATTGACAAAAAGAATCAATGACTCAACATAGAGCTCATTCAGTAATCATCACAAATTGGGAAATAAATCTAGTTTTGCCCAGAGTTGCGGAATGTCCACAGCTTTTCTGAGAAGCTTCAAACTTGCCACAAATCTGATTATGCATGCCAACATGAGCAAGTTGTGAAGTCCCTGATTAGTCATTTTAGTGTCAAACAGTGTTCTATATGCTTCCAATGGCATCATAAGCTAAGATGATTTCAAAAGTAAAACATCCACAGACACTCTCATTGATGCAGGCAGCCTTTGAGATGGAACAGCTTACCTATGAAAACAATTTACTTATACACCTGTTCTGACCATCAGGAGCAAAAACCAATTCATCGTGTTCTCAGAGAAGAACTTCTTGCATTATTGATAAAATGATGTAGATTGATGCATATGCGAAGTGATCAGCAAGCAGGTGGCCTAAAATATAACATCACTGATTTAAAATGAGAAACATTATTCTCTAAAATCTATTTTCAACAATTTTAACCTTTTAACGGAACAAGCATTATTTTTCTTTCCCACTTCAATGTATGCAAGGCCTCAAATTTTATCGATGGACTCTCGAAAATCAATATTCAATGCAATGTCATGATGGAAATAAAGGAATTCATTGTTATTGGAACACAACACCAAAAACAACACATCAATAGCCAAAGCTACAAAGTATTGTTTGCTTGTTTTTAATAATAGCATGATGCACGGTTTGCATTTTTGCTTCCTTCGAGAAACATCAACCATTGGTCTTATTTAATGTCAGTTTTCAATTGCATTTTGCAGTTTGGTTTCACATTCTCTCCTGTGATCTTTATTAATGGTTTTGCTACATAAATGAGAGATTGCCAGCAAAATGTGTTACATTTCAGTTGCAATAGCCCTGTAATCTCACTTGCAACGTTTTTGCCACTGAATATATAATGAGCTTTTATGAAGCATTTAATGCACTGAAATTAAACTTTCATAGTTTGACACACTTTGCTTTCTATCATGGACAGTAAATAACTGTCTATTGATTTCCACTTGCACTTCACTGTTGATCAAATGAATCACTAAAAAATACCACTAATTGTATCTGCTTCTTGGTTTGATCTCTGTTATCTGTCAAAGAGTAGGTAATTTGATGCAGCACAGGTAGCTCAGCTGGGAGAGAGCTCACCTTCGACCACTTAAGCCTGATCTGGGTTTGATGTCCATTCTGCATCTAGGAACATGCTGTCCTTTGGGCTGAAACGTACATTCTGCTGTGCTGCCTGCATCGAGCTTCTGGTCCCTAAATATCCCACGGTATTTCTCGCAGAGACTTTTTATTTTGTTTCCTTGACTTAAAAAGTCTACAGCAATCACATTGTCCATCACATGCTGGCAGGAACCACCGGATTATGATGCATGCTGTCATTTGAAGCAATTGTGGTGCATGCTACCAACGATCCTGCAATCATGTGGGCCTAAAATATCCCATATTAAATTTCTCAAAGCAGGTGCTTTGATATATACGATGACCACAGATACCCTGCCAAGAGATTAATTTTGGTGTAAGTTTTAAAATATGTAATGAGAAGTGTACATTGTGTTTTAAGTTAACAAGATATTCAATGTGATGTCCAGTGATGTACAACGATCATATGTGCAAGGTCAAGTGCAGGACTCCAAGAGATAGCAGAGCAAAATGAGCTCAAACGGGGTGATTTTAGTGATAATATTTCTTCAAAACGTGCAAGTTCGCAGTTTCTTTTGCATGTGCATGGTGAAATCTGAGCTGTTCGTTTCCACCTCACTAGAGCTGAGTTTTCTGAACCGGATTTGTTGTGTTTATATGTTGTGTCATTCGTCTAAGTGTTGCTGTTGTACCCCATGCACTATTTCATGTTAATGCGTCTGTTGTTTGTGCTATTCGTTTCGTAAATTGTTCAAGGCCTGACGAGGCCTTTCCTCGGATAGAAAGTGTGAAAATTCTTTGTCTCCGTGTTTCTCATTTTACTTCTTTCTTCCTGAGTATCTTGCTTCTACCTCCTCAACATCATCCTATTTCAACTCCTCACTTCAAAAAATATCAAAACAAACAACAGCAAAAACTTTATCTTTCACTTCATACAATCGATGTCAACAATCAACCTCGTTTATACTATAATTTATTTCTGCCCGTTCTCCCAGTTCTTTCTACCAGTTTTCCCCTCTTTTCTCAACATCTCCAAACAAATATAAACACCTTTCTTCCTTTAAAAGCATTTAAAATGAATTTCAACCCTTATATCTTATTCAGAAATGCTACACATGTTTTTCTTTGTCCTCAAAACAATCTCTTTCTCTTCTTCTTCTTCTTCTTCTTCTTCTTCTTCTTCTTCTTCTTCTTCTTCTTCTTCTTCTTCTTCTTCTTCTTCTTCTTCTTCTTCTTCTTCTTCTTCTTCTTCTTCTTCTTCTTCTTCTTCACAAAGCTTTTTACAAAACTGCTTGTCAGTTCAGCACTCAGTCCACAAAGTTCACCAACCATCCTCCCGCACGTATAGCTCCACATTTCTCAATGCTTTCAACAAACGATCGTATCTCCCTTTCCATGATCTTTATCTCCATTTTGTAAAAGTTGGGAATTTGTAATCAGAATAAGCATCCACCCCACCCCTTAAAGTTTCATGTCACCCTTTCTGCAACCTTCCTCACTCCACCCTCCCCCCACACCTCACGCACTTGATCCTTCCCCCCACACTCCACATATACAATCCTTCCTCTGCACCCAACACACACAATCCTTCCTCTTAACCCAACACACACAATCCTTCTCCCTCAACCCAGACACTTGATCGTTTCCCCACACTCCACATGCACAATCCTTCCCCCCGCACCCCACACATACAATCATTCTCCCACACCCCACACACTCGATCCTTCCCCCACACACCACAGATACAATTCTTCCCCCCTCACCCCACACACTCGATCCTTCCCCCACATCTCGCACACACAAACATCTGCCCACACCCCACACAATCAAACCTTCCCCCACACACCACACACTAAATCCTCTCTCCCTCATCCTGCCCCCCCCATCCTGCACCCTCCAAATTACTCCTCACCACCCCCCCCCTTTCATGTCTAACTGTGTGGACCTAAAACATACGAGGTCTCCTCTCCAACTTGACAGATCTCTCAATCCAGACTGTTGCTGATAAACCAGACATCATCTGTTTAACAAAACCTGTTCTTGGCTTAGCGGTTAAGGTGGCTGCCTTAGGATCTCAAGGTCTTGAGTTCAAGCCCCTGTCGTGCCATTGAAATCACACCAGTTGGGTCGACTCAGCCCGTCATTGTCATCCTTCCAAGGTCGACAAAATGAGAACCAGCTTACTGGTAACAGGGGCATTGCATCAGTAGCACAGTCGCGCCCCCGGAAAATGATGCAGCCAATCAGCTACAGGCTCCATACAAATAAATGAATCTAACAGAATCCTTCCTCCCACAGGACGTACACTACATCAAAGCCAAACGTATGTGGACACCTGCTCGTCCAACATGTCATTCCAAAATTCTGAGCATTTTTTACAATTATTTACAAGGAATTAAGGTGCAGGAGGAGGCCATTCAGCCCATCATGCCTGCACCACACCAGAACCAGATTTAATCAATCCGTTGACTGATTCAATCAATTAATATGGAGTTGGTCCCCCCCCCCTTTGCTGCCATAACAGCCTCCACTCTTCTGGGAAGGCTTTCCACTAGATGTTGGAACATTGCTGTTGGGATTTGCTTCTATTCAGGAGCAAGAGCAATTGTGAGGTCAGGCACTGATGTTGGGCAATTGGGTTTGGCTCGCAGTTGGCCTTCCAATTCATCCCAAAGGTGTTCGATGGAGTTGAGGTCAGAGCTCTGTGCAGGCCAGTCAAGTTCTTCCACACCAATCTCAACAAAACATTTCTGCATGGACCTTGCTTTGTGCACGGGTGCATTGTCATGCTGAAACAGGAAAGGGCCTTCCCCAAACTGTTGCCACAAAGTTGGAAGCACAAAATCATATAGAATGTCACTGTATGCTGTAGCATTAACATTTCCCTTCACTGGAACTAAGGGGCCTCGCTCGAACCATGAAAAACAGACCCAGACCATAATTCGTCCTCCACCAAACTTTACATTTGGCACAATGTATCTGGGCAGGAGCGTTCTCCTGGCATCCGCCAAACCCAGATTTGTCCGTCAGACTACCAGATGGTGAAGCGTGATTCATCACTCCAGAGAACGCGTTTCCACTCCTCCAGAGTCCAATGACAGTGAGCTTTACACCACTCCAGCCGACGCTTGGCATTGCGCATGGTGATCCTAACCTTGTGTGTGGCTGCTCGGCCATGGAAACCCATTTTATGAAGCTCTCGACGAACAGTGCTTGTGCTGATGTTACTTCCAGAGTCAGTTTGGAACTCGGTAGTGAGTGTTACAACCAACGACAGATGATATTTCTGCGATATGCGCTTCAGCACTCGGCAGACCCGTTCTGTGAGCTTGTGTGACCTACCACTTCACGGCTGAGCTGTTGTTGCTCCTAGACATTTCCACGTCACAATAACAGCACTTGCAGTTGATAAGGGTGTCTCTACAGGGCAGAAAATTGACAAACTGACTTGTTGGAAAGGTGGCATCCTATGACTGTGCCATGTTGAAAGTCACTGAGCTCTTCAGTACGGCCCATTTTACTGCCAATGTCTGTCTATGGAGATTGTCTGGCTGTGTACTTGATTTTATACACCTGTCAGCAATGAGTGTGGCTGAAATAGCCAAATGCACTAATTAGAAGGGTTGTCAGCATACTTTTGGTCATGTAGTGTATCTGACTCCTTAGTGTCTCTCCCTGGTTAATATCTCCTTTGACTAGATCAGCCTGAACCACTCCAAGGCAGCAGAATTGTACTTTATGTCAAGAACTCAATTTCTCACTGTTGTACTGACCTTACACTTTCCAACCCCCAGGAGTACCTCTTGCTGCGACTTCCCCTTCACTCCCACTTCTTGTTTGTCTTTGTGTTGTGCCATCCTCCATACAGTGACAATTCCATCTCCATCGCTCTCTCAGACAACATGCATCATCTCTTAATCATTCATCCCAACTCTTCTCTTCCCCATATGTGGTGATTTCAATTGTCACCATGCAAATTGGCTGGGTGTTGATACCTCTCTCACCAACCATGGCACTTCAGCAAAGGACTTTTGTGACTCCATGGGACTGATTCAATCTGTGAACTTTCTGTCCAAACTGGATTTCTCAAATTGGCAAATTGTCCTTTCTGTACTTGGTGATGACAAACTTCCCTGAAAATGTCTTTTGCTCTTCCTCTGCTCCAATTGGTTCATCTGATCGTATGCTTGTGAAAGTAAACATCTCTGGCTATTGTCAGAGAGCTACCTCAATGATGGCGAGTCTGGCAGTTCACTCTGGTACATTGGCAGGGTACCTCGGAAACAGCTGCCATCTCTCTTCAGGACTGGTCTCCTATATCCACTGCCCCTGATGTTATCTCAGCCTCAGAATTCTTCCACAGTACGCTGCTCTCTCTCGTGCACAGATTCATCTGATCTCGTCTTCAATTATCCTCAGCTTCTTCCTGCCCATGGTACACTGAATCATGTGGTGATGCAGTTGCTTTGAACTAACTTGCCTTCCCTTCCTGAAAGGTAAATCCAGCTGCGGCAATCTCAGTGCATTCCAAAAAGTCTGTAACAGTTGTGGTCCATTCTCAAGAGAGCCAGAACACAACATCTGTCCAACCTGAATAATGAACTTTCAAACTTGTCTCCCTCCTCTAAAACCTGGTGGCACCTTAAGTTTGGCTATGTTGTATGCTCCCCTCTTTCCATTCCCCCTCTAAAAATGGCATCACGACAACTCTGCTCGTGAGAAGGCCGAATGCCTCATTTCTGTGTTTGCTTCCAAATCTTGTGTCCCCAACTCATCACCCTTGATACTCACCCTTCCCTGTCTTACCCAACTGCTCTTGGACTCTGTGTATTTTGCCCCTGAGAAGGTGGAGAAAGTTATTTCTACCCTCAATTCTGACTCTGCAACTGGACTGAACAGCATCAGCGCATGTGTCCTAAAATCTTGCTCTGCTGCTCTTGCACATCCTCTCTCTGCCCTTTTCACCCTATCATTAGCCTCAAGTCATCTTCTTTCTGTTTGGACATTGGCCAGCATCGCTGCATTACATAAAAAGGTGCAAAAACTGATCCCCCTGACTGTTCAAATTATTTCTGATCATCAGCAAGGTCATGAAATCCATTGTCACGGTTGACATGAAATATTTCCTTTTCTCCAACAACCTCTTCTCAAATCACCAATTTGGTTTCAGAGAAGGTCACTCCAGCTTGCACATGCTGCTTGTATTCATCCAACGATGGAGGAAGACCCTCATTGTCAGACATGAGATCAGAGCCATCTCTCCAGATATACAGGAGAATCTGGATAGTAAACGTATGCGCCTATTTTTAGATTTAGTGGAGCACATATGCACATATTTTCCATATGCGCGAAATTAAAAAAGTCTGACCTATGCTTATAGCGAACGAAGTGAGCTTAATACTTAACGCATACACATGAGAGAATAGGAAACAACAACAAGAACACAATACCCCTGGCTATTCCGAATCCGTGTCGTTGGATATGACCTTTTGCTTCCGGTTGTTGTTAAACGCTGTGCGGTGTATAAACACAATTGGGTTTTATTTCTATCTTGTGAATATTACTTAATGCGTGCACATGAGAGAATAGGAAACAACAAAAACAACACAATACCCTGGCAATTGTGAATCCGTGTCGTTGGCTATGACCCTTTTGCTTCTGCTTTTGTTTTGTTTCTGTTTTTTTTTTGTTTGTTTCCGGTTTTTGTCATGGGGAATGATGCTTGCCAGGAGATCATAACCGGAAGTGTTTATTTATTTATTCAATTTTTTTTTTCCCAAAGTTAATTTTATACTTCCGAAAGTGATTTTTTTTTTCATGACAGGAAGTGTTTATTTTGTATTTAGCATTACCGGGAGTGATTTTGAAACTCTCTCCAGAACTTATATTTTCTTTTATTCTTCACGAGAAGTGATTGTTTATTTATTTATTTATTCAATTATTTTTTCCCAAAGTTAATTTTAATAAAGATATCTCCCGCATCATCAAAAAATAATTTTTAATCGTGATTTACATTATTTGATTGCTGATCCCGAATCCAGGCCGAAGTAACCGGAAATTGCGTCAAAATCATCAGCTGTGCGGCGCTTACATGTACCACGGTATAGTTGGCAAGTATGCAGTTGTGAACACGTTATAGGTAAAGTCAGAAGCGAATGTAAGAAGAATTCTACGTTCGCTTCTAGGCTTTGCCTATTCCATATTAGTGAACGCAGTGAGCTTAATACTTAACGCGTACACGAGAGAATAGGAAACAACAACGACAACAACAACAACAACAACAACAACAACAACAACAACAACAACAACAACAACAACAACAACAACACAATACTGACGATTTGGAATCCTTGTCGTTAGCTATGACCTTTTGCTTCTGGTTGTTTTTAAACGCTGTGCGGTGTATAAACACAATTGGGTTTTATTTCTATCTTTTGAATATTACTTAACGCGTGCACATGAGAGAATAGGAAACAACAAAAACAACACAATACCCTGGCAATTGTGAATCCGTGTCGTTGGCTATGACCCTTTTGCTTCTGCTTTTGTTTTGTTTCTGTTTTTTTTTTTGTTTGTTTCCGGTTTTTGTCATGGGGAATGATGCTTGCCAGGAGATCATAACCGGAAGTGTTTATTTATTTATTCAATTTTTTTTTCCCAAAGTTAATTTTATACTTCCGAAAGTGATTTTTTTTTCATGACAGGAAGTGTTTATTTTGTATTTAGCATTACCGGGAGTGATTTTGAAACTCTCTCCAGAACTTATATTTTCTTTTATTCTTCACGAGAAGTGATTGTTTATTTATTTATTTATTCATTTTTTTTTCCCAAAGTTAATTTTAATAAAGATATCTCCCGCATCATCAAAAAATAATTTTTAATCGTGATTTACATTATTTGATTGCTGATCCCGAATCCAGGCCGAAGTAACCGGAAATTGCGTCAAAATCATCAGCTGTGCGGCGCTTACATGTACCACGGTATAGTTGGCAAGTACACAGTTGTGAACATGTTATAGGTAAAGTCAGAAGCGAATGTAAGAAGAATTCTACGTTCGCTTCTAGGCTTTGCCTATTCCATATTAGTGAACGCAGTGAGCTTAATACTTAACGCGTACACGAGAGAATAGGAAACAACAACGACAACAACGACAACAACGACAACAACAACAACAACAACAACAACTACTACTACTACAACAACAACAACAACAACAACAACAACAACAACAACAACAACAACAACAACAACAACACAATACTCCTGACGATTTGGAATCCTTGTCGTTAGCTATGACCTTTTGCTTCTGGTTGTTTTTAAACGCTGTGCGGTGTATAAACACGATTGGGTTTTATTTCTATCTTTTGAATATTGCTTAACGCGTGCACATGAGAGAATAGGAAACAACAAAAACAACACAATACCCTGGCAATTGTGAATCCGTGTCGTTGGCTATGACCATTTTGCTTCCGTTTTTTTTTTTGCTTCTGGTTTTTTTTGTTTCCGGTTTTTGTCATGGGGAATGATGCATGCCGGGAGATAAAGGCATCGCCGGAGACATGAAATACCTAAATAATATCAGACATGGTGTCTATTTCCTCCACTGATTTGAATAAACATATCTCCCACATCATCAAAAAATAATTTTTAATCGTGATTTACGTTATTTGATCGGAAATTGCGTATACAGTTGTGAACAAGTTGTTGGTAAAGTCAGAAGCGAATGTAAGAAGAATACTACGTTCACTTCTAGTATTTATTTTTTTTTAGATGAGATCCTGTTCTAGGCGGTGTAGTTGTCGTTGTGAAGGTAATGTTGAGGAATTTTTTTTTTCAGATGAGATCCTGTTCTCGGCGGTGTAGTTGTTGTTGTGAAGGCAATGTTGAGGTAATATTTATTTTTGCAGATGAGATCCTGTTCTAGGCGGTGTAGTTGTTGTGGTGAAGGTAATGTTGAGGTAATATATTTTTTTTCAGATGAGATCCTGTTCTGGGCAGTGTAGTTGTTGTGGTGAAGGTAATGTTGAGGTAATATTTTTTTTTTCAGATGAGATCCTGTTCTGGGCGGTGTAGTTGTTGTTGTGAAGGTAATGTTAAGGTAATATTTATTTTTTCAGATGAGATCCTGTTCTAGGTGGTGTAGTTGTTGTGGTGAAGGTAATGTTGAGGTAATATTTATTTTTGCAGATGAGATCCTGTTCTAGGCGGTGTAGTTGTTGTGGTGAAGGTAATGTTGAGGTAATATTTATTTTTGCAGATGAGATCCTGTTCTAGGCGGTGTAGTTGTTGTGGTGAAGGTAATGTTGAGGTAATATATTTTTTTTCAGATGAGATCCTGTTCTGGGCAGTGTAGTTGTTGTGGTGAAGGTAATGTTGAGGTAATATTTTTTTTTTCAGATGAGATCCTGTTCTGGGCGGTGTAGTTGTTGTTGTGAAGGTAATGTTAAGGTAATATTTATTTTTTCAGATGAGATCCTGTTCTAGGTGGTGTAGTTGTTGTGGTGAAGGTAATGTTGAGGTAATATTTATTTTTGCAGATGAGATCCTGTTCTAGGCGGTGTAGTTGTTGTGGTGAAGGTAATGTTGAGGTAATATTTATTTTTGCAGATGAGATCCTGTTCCAGGCGGTGTAGTTGTTGTTGTGAAGGTAATATTTATTTTTTCATCGCAAAAAGACGGTTTAATTTGATATATTTAAGAAGCGAATGTAAGAAGAAGTCTACATTCGCTTCGAGGCTTTGCCTATTCCAAATTAATGGTAAACGTTCTTCAGATTGGCTGCATCGATGTCAGTTTTTACATTATTGCAATTTTTAATTGTCCGTACCTCGGAAACAGATACTAAATGCACTTTCTTTCAGTCCTTGAGCACGTATCCGTTTAAACTTCGCAACAAGTTCGTTTTCCATGTCTGAGTGAATGGCACGTCTTCCACTCCCCATCTTCCTCGAACCTTCTGCACGCTGAACAATTATTTCCTCATTCTTCACCATTCACATCAAAGTCCTCGTGTTAAGTCTCAATTTCTGACATGTGTGTTACTGGTTCTTACAAGAGTTGTGAAACGCGATGATCTCAATCTTTTCACGGGTGTGTGATCAACGCTTCGCTGCTGTGTCCATTTTGATTGCGATGAAAAACGTTGTTTTACGTCTCCATCATAAAGGGTCGTAAAACACTCTTTTACGACCCTTGTCTTAAAGCACCCTTTTCCGACCCTTGTCATAAAGCACTCTTTTCCGACCCTTGTCATAAAGCACCCTTTACGACCCTTGTCATAAAGCACCCTTTTCCGACCCCTGTCATAAAACACTCTTGATGAATAACGTTGTTTCGAACGTACAACTCTTGTAAGTACCAGTACCAGACATGAAAGAAATTCGGACTTCAAGTTTAGGTACGAATAAAACACGAAACACTGTCGTGTTTGAATTAATAATATTTTCAGTTTTCAAAGCCTTATGATGACGTTTTTATATGCGCTTATTTTGGAGAAATCAAATCGGGAGGTCCGTGTGTGCTTATTTTTCATATGCGCTTATGGTCAAGCACACACTTATTATCCAGATTCTACTGTACCTCGTGCTTAGGAAGCAGTTTGGCATCCCACCTTACTCTAAACTCTCTGCCTATGGCATCCAAGGCCAAATCCGCACATATCTCACGGACTTCCTCCACTCTCGCATCCAATGTGTGGCTCTCAACGGAATCCTTTCATCTCCTCTTCCTGTCAAGGCTGGAGTGCCCCCAAGGCAGTGTTCTGGTCCGAGTCCTATTAACCCTTTAATCCCTTTAAACCCTGAGCTCCTTTGACTTTCGGCTTCCCCATCCTGGGCTCCCTGGAGAAAAATCCGGCTGCTCACGTATATGGAGGTTTCAATAGCTGCTGGTAAACTGGCTGCTTTTGTATATGGAGGTTTGAATAGCAGCTGGTAAAATGGCTGCCAGAGTTCAAAGGGTTAATGGTCTTCATCAATGATCTCCCTGACTCTGGAAAGTCCTCTTTATCTCTTTGCTGATGACTCCAATCTCCTTCCATGACATCCCTCATCCTTTAGATCAGCAGGCTGCATCCTCTTCCCTCTCTTCAGAAGTTGAAAAAAAAATCACAAACTGGTCAAACACCCGGAATATGTCTTTCAATCCAGACAAACACCTCACTCTCTTTTTATCTGTATGTCTGTCTCTCTCTCAAAATATTGTCTCAAAACTCCACCCCTCATCGACTTCCTTAACAATTCTCTTGAGGAAGTTCAGACATTCAAACTCCTAGGTTTCACGAAGCAATAATTAATCAGACAAAAACATCTGAACTCTTTTCCACCTATAAAGTCTTCATTCACAGCTTCATGGTGCGTGACTCTCACCTCTGGGCTGGTGCTCCTGCCTCACACCTTGCTCAGCTTGATGTCGTGTAAACCATGGCCTTCAAGACCATTGGAATCTCCCATTATGAAAATGAGTCTATGGACTTATCACTTCACCATCGCAGACAGGTTGGTGGTCTTTTTGCTCTTTCCATGCTCTGTCACCCCCAGGTTTCTACAGGTGTAGGCAGTCTCCCAGCAACCCTCTTCTGGTGAAAGTCCAAAAAATTCAGAATCACTGTGCACCTCCACTCATTCGTTCTTTTTTTTCCAACCTGGGGAACCAGGTCAGGTATTGGAGCATGCACCGGAGTAGTGCGTCGCTGCATCCACTTTCCACCAATACTCCAGAGGCCTCCATATGACCATTCCCTAGGCAGATGCCCGGCCCATCCCCATCTCCTTGAGATGCTGATCAACCTGCTGCAACGACGAGGCACGTGGTTGGCTCATTGGCCTCCGGAGGCTCCCTCGCTGAGAGAATCTGGTGAGCAGGATCAGCATCAGGAAAATGAGCTGCATGTCCACACTGCCGCAGCTGATGTTCATGGACTATGCAGGTAATAAATCTCATTTGAATCTCTCTCAGCAACCACTTGTTGGATACAAGGTCTGACCAGTCATGGCCAAGGATTCTCCGAAGGGACATGGTACCAAAGGAGTTAAGTGTCTGTCTCAGATCCCTGGTCAAAATCCAAGTTTCACGTCCGTAGAGCAAGACTTGAAGCACCAAGGAACGAAAGACTCAGACTTTTGTCATCCTGCACAGGTACCGACAGCGTCACATGCCATGATCCAGTGCATCCATGATTCTCCAGACCCGACCAAGGGGTCTATTGACCTCGAGCACACAGCCAGCAGAGACATGAATATCACTGCTAATGTAAGTGAATCTCTCCATGACCTCAACAATGTCACCACAAACAGGGAAAGACAAGATAGCAGCATCCAAGATGTCTTTGAAACGGTGGGATGGCACCATTCTCCAAGATTTAAGCTGCAATTGCAGAGTGAGTTGCTACAACAAGCCTGTGGTCAGTATTGAGGAAATGAGCACTCTGGTAGACCCTGCAGTTCTGGATCATCCTCCAGTGACCATCAACGACCACATGGCCAATCTCCTTTGCCACACCACCAGCGTTGGAATACCAAGTCCAGTGATGAGTGTGGGTGCTGAAACCATGAACCAGCCACCCTATGTCCACGACTTCTTGCAATGTCAAGGAACTTAATGCTATTCTTGTTCGCAGTTCCAGACCTATGGGGACCAACACATGTCTCATAACCATCCCTGTCAGTGCCAGTCGATGCATTGAAATCCCCCAAGACTGGAAGCATTCCACCACCCAAACCAGAAAGCCAACACCAGGTATACTTAGGTGCAACCACCCACCATGATCTTACCACTACCTCAGTCTCAAAACCTCAGAGTGCTGCAATACCGATGTTCAAACACTTGGAACTCAGATGATAACAGAGACAGGTGATCATCCTTTCTTTGGGATAGGACATTCCAGGCACCCACCCGAAAGGACCGCCTCAGGTTAACCCAAGGAGACTGCCATGTGATGGACGACACCTCAGCACCACTCTGACACACACAACCGCAATCTGACCCAGGAAGATTACCCCGAGCTTTTCCTCCCATCATCAAGGAATGGGGGTCCCAAAGGCTGTGGAACCAACTTCCACCAACCTGTGAAACCAAATTCCACATTCTCTTCAATCTCATTTTACCCTCTAGGTCTTCAAGCAGCTGTTCACCACCATCTCAGGTCACCCCCCCTCCAAAATCATGATCTTTTCCACCCGTTAACCCTACCCAAGCCCACCTCCAAGTTTCCAGTTTTTCCTTTCTGAGAATTTTCTTCTGTATACATCATGTCCACCCTGTGTGTTCTCCCCGAGCCTCCCATGTGTCCTCCCCCACATCACTTATTTCTCCAAGCCCCCTCCTCTCTCTTTCTACTCTTCATTTTGTTCTGTTACATTCTGATCTGTTATATGTTCTAACTCCTCCCTGAGCCTTGATTTTGGACACAATATTGTTGCACTGTTTCATTTGGGATTTCGGTGAATAATTTCCGATCTATAAGGTCCTATTGCATTGTATTTGATATAGTAATAATGAATTAATTATTTTGGGGAGCTAAATTATTTAATTAATATTATTGATTTAAAAAAACACATATATATATATATATATATATATATATATATATATATATATATATATATATATATATATATATATATATATATATATATATATATATATATTGTTGCGAATTCGCTCCCGCCGGCGTGCGAACGGCCACGTGACTCGAATCGCGGCACGTCGCCCACCGGACGGACAATTCTGTCGTGACCGTCTCGGACTAACGCCGGGAGCTAGTCACGGGTGGGCCTTTCGGCCCCACCACGATCGTGCCAATTGGCCACCCGCATGGGATAGGGTTGTTCGCCAAACTCGACCTACCTAAGTACCCACGCGGAGGGTAGACCGGGCGATCGCACCTCGCCACAGGTCGACCCCGGACACGGGCCGCTTAAGCGACCCGTTCCGTACTATCGGGATAACCGAGCGGTGTTATCGTCGGCCTCGACGGTTCCGACTAATTATTGGGCGTATTAAGCCCACTACCAACCCTTTACGTGAAGCAAGATGGAGATTCAATTAAAGAAAAGACGAAGCGAAACGGGAAAACAGTTCAACATAATGCACATTTATTCCGCAGCACACGGAAAGCACACATATACAATTAAAACAATTATGCACATATATCAAATGCTACAAAAGAAACAATGACGCAGAGATACTACCGACTAAGACCGACACATGGCAACACGTAACAGTTTTACTTCATCAGACTGGTGCCACACACACACGTTTACACAGAAACAAAAGAAAAGGCCACCCTCAAAGAAAAGGGGGCAGAAGGGGCCTGTGGGCCAATATTTGCGTGGGACCTGAAAGAGCGGTCAGGTCCGCGAGACCGGGTGGGTCCTACCCGTGTCTTTGTGATGAGCCGCAAATGTGGCAGCGCGGCGGTGCCCCGACTTCGTGCTCCTTCGTGGGTTTCGTTGGCACTGCTTGGAGTGGGGTGGGAACGGGGCCCCCTTTTCGCACTATCTCAGCGCGGGGGAAAAAGGGGGGGGAATTGTTGATGCTCTGGGGAAAGAGTAGAGCTGGCTTGCATGGGTCCCGTGATGAGCGATTCCACAACGACCTCGTCGCCGACCGCCGTCTTCCTTGCCTCGGACCCGAACTCCTCGGTCTCTTCCCCCAATTCTCCTCAGCCGACTGCCGAAAACCACTGGGACGCCCTCGCCTCCCGACTCCACTCCGCGCTCCAAACTGCCTCTGCCCAAAACTCTCTCCGCTCTTCTGCCACTCTCCGCTCTTCCAAGGCCGGCTCTTCCAAGGCCGACTCTGCCCAAACCGACTCTGCCCAAAACACTCTCCGCTCTTCCAAGGCCGACTCTGCCCAAACCGACTCTACCCAAACCGACTCTGCCAAGATTCGCCTTGCGCTCGGCGCTTTATAGGCCGGCAGGAGAACCCTTATGCAAATTTCTGGATCAGAACGAGCTCGGGTGTGGAGCCACGCTCGCCCATTGGACGGAGGAAAAGGGGTGTGAATCTCCCCTGATCCTCGAATTTGCATATCTCGATTCCACACAGACGCGCCTGGAGGCGGGGCCAAACCGCCCCGCGCTTGCTGATTGGACGGATCAGAAGTGGGCGTGTAGCATTCCTGATCCGAATTCTCCTCGGAAAGGCCGCATTTTGCACTCGCGGCTCGGCGCGCGTCCCGTACGAGCCCAGGACAGCCTGACGCTCGGTGCTCACAGGTGGTGCGGGAATGGCCGTAGAAGGAGAGAGGTGAAGGTGGTGGAGGGTTTATGGTGGTGGTTTATGGCCATGGTGCCATTTGGAATGGCGGTGATGCGATGTTTGTGGGAGCGAGTTGTGAAGGTAAAGATCGTGGCTGTTGGCGTTGTTGTTGTTGTGTGATGGTTGGAGCGTGGTTGGTTCAAAATAAAGATAGAACAGAAAAACGACTATCTCAAAGCATCGCAGCCCGAATGAATCACATTTATTCCCTCCAAACAACGGGTTTGGGGCTAACTACACATGTACTTACAGAGATATCTCACCTACGGGACCTGAAAGGTGGTTTGTGAATTTCCACAACCGCAACAATATATATATATATATATATATATATATATATATATATATATATATATATATATATATATATATATATATATACATACCTGGTGTTGGCTTTATTGGTTAGGGTGGTGGGCTTGGGATCCTGGGATCCTGAGTTCAAATCCCCCTCATCTGTTGAATTAATCCAGGTGGGGTTGACTCTACCTGTCAACCTTCCGAGGTTGGCAAAATGAGTTCCAGCATGCTGGTATCCTGTCTCGGAGAGGCGACCTGTCCAGGATTATGCCCAATGGCCAAGGAGACTGCTGAGGCAGCACCAATGCTATGCACAGAATATGGTCCTGATGGATGTGTGTATGTATATATATATATATATATATATATATATATATGTATATATATATATATATGTATATATATATATATATATATATATATATATATATATATGTATATATAGTATTCAAATAAAGTAAATAAGCATTAAAATAATTTATTGGTTGTTGCTGAGATACGCAGTACAGCATGTTGAAATTGTCGGTTGTTTATGACAGTGGTTAGATGGAGGTGCTGTGTAATGGACATGTCTACAAGATATAGTGTTTTCACTTAATATATTATCATATAAAGTGGTGTATGATTAACGTTATTCATTTGTCATAATACTTTTAATAAATGTAATCATTAAATAAGTTTGAATACGGATATTGCATTGCTGTGTTGACTGACTGTCGGAACACAATTTTGAGGATGTGGGCCCATTAATGTTGAGTAATCTACTGATGTGGACCTGCGATCGGGGTTGTGGATCCACCGTTTGGAGAGGTTCTCAGCTGAAAGGACCGAAACCTCGTTGAAAAACGGTGCCCAGCTGATGATCCAGCCATTTGGGAAATCAGTGAATTGCTTCTAAGTTAAGATTATAACTTCAAATAAGATAGCTTTTGTATGTATTTACCAGTACAGTGTGTGCGTGCGTTTATGTCTGGCTTCCTTTTTGGGTGTATGGTACAGTAATTGGTCTTTATTTTGATTAATATCATGAAGCATCCAAAAATGAGGATACTGTATAATCTTGATTTTGGTGAAATTTTATTCGTCATTTTTTGCATCTGGCGCCGATCCCTTCTTGGCAAGCTATCTGCCAATGCTATCAAGTGCCTTCTCAATGGATGGCTTGACAACCTTCTCCAAGCCAAAAAAACAGCATGTTACTCTTAACTGTGTACTTTCCTCCACCATTCTTTTGGCAGCTGTTGTCCATCAGGAGAGCCTGCTGGGTCCCATTTATTTTTTTGGCTTACATTAATGACCTCTCATCTCACCTTGGCCACCCTCAACCATTAGGTGGATGATTCACCACTATGTAGCACAGTCAGGAAACGTAGCAACAAATATTTTGCAGCAATGATATTTCATTCTCACCTGAAAATGATTGTTATCTTGTCCAAACAATAGAACACAAGCTCGTAAGACGTTCAATCCAAGCAAGCCATGTGTCCTCACACTGTCCCTTAACAACAGGGTGTCTTAGCGTGTTCATCATTGACGACCGCACATGTGACCCCCGCATGAGGTCTTATGTGGGCTGCACCTTCACATTATACTACAAATGATATACAGAAACCTGCAACTACATCACAAGATGTCAACAGAATATACAGTGTGTTATATCTGACAATGATGACATATAAATTAAATACCGGTACAGCAATTTTCATTTTCACACTTTGGTATCTGTCAAGACCATTTAAATTTACAAAATAATACAGAATGTTAAACTCTTTAAATGCATTTACTTTTACAATTGATACTTTACCAAAACATCGATGCACTCAACCACTCTGCTGAATGAAACTGCTGCATTATTCACGTTGATCACGAGACAATCACACCCTCCATCAGTCAGAGGCAATAAAGAAGCAGCAGGAAAAATATGAAATCCAAGCAGTCCTTTTGAATTCAAACCCAACGTTATGATTTAAGCACAAGTCTAAGGAATTGTGTGAGAGGATGCTCTGATTCAAGATGCAGCTTGTGGATTGCTTAAAATCACTTTTGAGTCCAGTTGAATTATGGCTGCATGTGGGAGCAGCTGGGGATGGAGAGGGTTATGGTTCTGGTTGGAGTTGGAGTTATTTGAATTTCCTGCCAGCTATAAATTGACGGCACAAATGACGATGGTCAAAACTCTGCTCTCATTTTGTAGTGTAATTTTCTCCTAATTTTCCCAGAGATTTAAGCATTTGTTTCCATGAAATGCCTTTTTTTATTTTTTTTTATTTCCAATATGCCCATTTTTTAAAAAAATGTTTTTTTTCTTGTTTCTGCAATTTTTTGTGAGTCAAATTCTTACTTAATGTTTTATATATTTTGTTTTTTACATGGATAATATGGAGTATGGTAATACTCCATGATACTACCATACTCTGTGATACTACCGTATTCTATGGAACTACAATTCAGATCAACATTTGTGTCGAGTACATGGGATATAAAGTCAAGTAAACATGCTATGTTTGCTGTCTTATCACCACTCTAAGTGCATACATACCTTGGCTTGTTGTGTAATCTGTGTGGAGTTGCGAACCACAGCAAACGATAAACTTATAAAAACCGAATGACATTGGGTGGGGTCAATTTGTACACTCTATTTGTTTGCATAAAATGTGTGAATTGTATATAAAAGTAGCTCCAGGTCGGTGTCGGTGTGCATGCCTGCCTGCGCTTGTCAAAAAAAAAAAAACCGAAGAAGACTGAATATAAAAGACGATACATTTTGAATGCGGACAGGAATGCTTTGCATTTTGCATTTTGCATTTATATTTTGGTCTTCCCCTTCAAGTGTTGTATATTATTCAGTATTCAGCATCTAAAAAGCCTGTGATGAATATCACATTAACAATCTCCCCCTCTTCGCTCCTCCCACCACCAAATTTTAGACATATCCCTAAACCGGATGCGACCGGCCTTTACTTTCTAGTGTTTTATGAAATTTTTTTTCCGCGTGCTATGTTTTTTAAAGTAATAAAATGCTTTATGTTTTATAAATATATTGTTATTTTGATATGGGTTCAATCCATATATGTCAAATTTGGCAGATGGTACATTCTAACTCCCCCCCCCCCCCTCTCAATCCTCGTTTTTAGTTCAGTTCGCTATGTGGATTACCACATATCTTCTGCAGAAATGTCAATGCAATTATCATTTTAAAAATAATAATATGCTTAATGTTTTATATATTTTGTTATTTTGATATGGATTAAATCCATCTAAGTTTTTAAGTTGTTTTAATACTTGTTTCAGTTGATTTGGGGGAATATTTGGATATGTATCACTTTTAGAATGGTTCTGTCCATTGCCAATCTCCCCCCCCCCTCCGTCTTCCTACGATCCTAGCCTGGTTTGGTTGAGTCCACATTTAAGTTCGATTTCTTTTCGTAATAAAACGATTAATGTTTTGTGTATTTAAAATGTTGGGTTACGTTCACTAGCCAAGAGACAAAGTAACTTCCTTGCGTTGGAATCACCATCTTAGCATCAGCAGTTATTGACGTAGGTTGGGCTACAGTTTTACATTGCTTTTAGATGGGAAGAAGTACAAATTGGCAACTTAGCAATTTCCTGATGTGGTGCTTTAGCGATGTATTCTGGTGTCTTTTAAAGTCTTGGTAGTTCAAGAAATGCTCGAAAAGAATAAACGGCATGGCTTTTAAATGCTTACGACTTCACTCTGAAGTGGTTTATAAGCCTATCATTGTGTACACATTTGAATGGGCACCCATTTTTTCCCCAATATCATCCCTCTATATGGAGTACTACTGTACTCCATGATAATGGAAGGATAATTGTATGGAGTTCAGTTCAATTCAATTAAAAAAGTTTCGGAAACTTGAATCCCATGTCTTGTTTTCCAGAATTTTGGCCATGTTTGAAATGTGCTGCACTTGTGTCACAGAACTTGTTTAAAGGTTAAAATTATAGCATCAACTTAACTTGACCAATCTATTTATTCCACTGCAAGATGAAGACCTTCCTCAACCTGATCCATTCTGATGTTTTATTCAATGCAATCTGAGACTATTGTATTCCAGTAAATTTTTTAATTTCCTCTCTCCATCTGCTTTTTGGCCTACTTTCATTTCCTCCAGGGCATTCTCTAGGTTGTCAGTTTGTAATTTTTCTTGTCCACTGGTTGTCCCATCTTGCTACATGTCCTGCCCAGTTCCATTTCAATTATTGATTGTGAGCAGAATGCCAAGGATTTTGTTTTCTGTATGATCCATTAATTTCCCTTATTGTCCTTTTTGTTTGTGCCCATGCACTCCCATATTTCCATGGCTCTTTGCAAGCTGATCAATTTTTGCCACATCGTCTTTGTTCGAGACCATGTTCCACAGCCACATATCATTGCTGGGAGAATATATTGATGATATACTTTACTTTTCAGACACAAGAACAGTTTACTTTTCATTAATATTTTTGAGTTTTCCAAATGCTGCTCATCCTGTTCCAGTACACCGTCATTTCATCAAAGTGATCCGTATCTATTCATAGTAGTTGTCCTAATTAGATGTAATTGCTTCTTTCTTCATTTTTTGCAAATATCAGTTTGAATCTCTTTCTTTTTTTCTTGCGGTTTAACATTAGTTTTTTATTAGTCATGTTTATTTTTAGTCGCATCTGTTGACTGTCCAAATTGAGCTCTTCCATCATGATTTTCAGTTTTTCAGAATTGTTTGAAATTAGAACAGTCATCTGAAAATCGTAAGTGGTTGGGTCTTTCTCCATTGACATTTATTCCTCTACTTTCCCAATTTTGCTGTAGAAATACTTCCTCTAGATATGTAGAGAACAATTGTCTTGAGATTGTTTCTCCCTGTTTGACACTTATTTTGATCTTGATCTTGTCACTATTTTGCTGCAGTTTCAATGTCGCTGTTCCACCAGGGTATACCTCACTTAATATATTGATCTACCTGGCATTGGCATGTGGGTGATGACAGCTTGAATGGTGGTATTTGATTGGACATTGTCAAAGGCTTTTTCATTATCTAACTAGAAGGGCACTTGGTTGAGTGCATACCTCCACCGTGCAATGCCTGATCCAATAGAACATATCAGGCCCAATATATATATATATATATATATATATCGTTTTTAGCCCCATCTCCCAATGGTGAAGAATCACTTAAAAAATTCTAGTAGGCGGATCTGGATCTGGATTTTCACCAAAATCTAATAATTTCGGCCTTGTCACACACCCAACCTGCCAACCAAATTTCATCCGAATTTGTGTGCAACTTTTTGAGATATCCTGCACACCAACAAGCAAACAGACAGACAGGGGTGAAAACATAACCTCCTTCACCTTCGGTGGCAGAGTTAAAAATACAAGACACATAGGAAGTTTAGATTGTCTTGATTTTTGCAGAAGCTGATTTTTAAAATATATATATATTTTTTTAATGAAGGTGATCCATCCATTGTTGAGTATCTGTGATACTTTTAAAATGTGCTCACTCCTGTGGTTGGTTATTGTCCAGTTCAATACTGAGTCTGTTAGTGATCATTTTTCTGAGCAGTTTAATAGTACCGGGGAGAAGGATAAAATCGGATGCTAATTCTTTAGGTCCATCATATTTGCTTTTTTGGATCAGTGCAAGCTCAGAGTTCTTCCAAGTTATTGGGATTTTTTCCATTTTCCTCGTACCTTGCAAATAGCTTTTCTCGTTTACAATGCAGCAGTTCACCGTCATCGTTAATGGCACATAAAACAGTCATATCTTCCATTGAGGCATTATCTCTTTTGAAGATTGTTAATGCAAACTGGATCTCATCAGTAGCCACCGACATGCTGTCTTCATTATTTTCTTATGCCTGAAATACCAGTAAATTATATATTTTTTCAATGCAGAGTTCATATTGTTGCGGATTTCGCGCCCGCCAGCGTGCTGACGGCCACGTAACTCGAATCGCGGCACGTCGCCCACCGGACGGACAATCCAGTCGTCACCCTCTCGGACTAACGCCGGGAACCAGTCACGGGTGGACCTTTCGGTCTCACCGCGATCGAGCCAATCAGCCCCCGCGTGGGATAGGGTTGCTCGCCAAATTCGACCTACCTAAGTACCCACACGGAGGGTAGACCGGGCGATCGCACCTCGCCGCAGGTCGACTTCGGACACGGGCCACTTAAGCGACCCGTTCCGTACTATCGGGATAACCGAGCGGTGTTATTCGTCGACCTCGACGGTTCGATTAATTATCGGACGTATTCAGCCCACTACCAACCCTTTACGTGAAGCAAGATGAGGATTCAATGAAGGAAATGACGAAGCGAAGCGGGAAACAGTTCAACACAAAGCACATTTATTCGCGCTGAACGGAAAGCACACATTCAATTCCACCAAAAGCACACAGAAAAGAAAAACACAATGCAATTTACACAAAAAGCAAATGCGACAATGCAGATCTAATACCGATTACACGAGCACACGGCAACACTTATACAATTTTACTTCACAGACGGCGCCGACAACACATACCCAAAACCAAGGAAAGAATACCCTCAAGGATGAGGCGGGCCTGAGGCCGAGACCGGGTCGGGCCTACCCGTCTGGTGATGAGACGCGGAGCGGCGATGGTGCCTCAACTCCGCGGGCCTCGCGGACAGTGTCTGGTAGGGGGTGGGAAAGGGGCCCCCTTGGTCGCACTATCTCAGCGCGGGGGGAAACAGGAGGGGGTTGCTGATGCTCGGGGTATAGAGGATTTTTATTGTCCCGCGACGAGCGTCTCCACCTCGGCCAGGTCGCGCTGTCGGCCTCCCTGGGGTGCAGCTCCCTGCACGACGCGAGCATCCCCTCGTCTGCCCTCGCCGCCTCTCCACAGCTCCGTCCCCTCCGCTCCGACTCCAACGCACACGACGACCAGCTCCTTCTTGCCAACTCCACCGCCCGCGAAGTCTTAACTCTCTGTTCCCTCTCGACTCTACTACTCCCTGGACTGACGAACACGGTCGCTTATATCAGCCCCGTGGCTTCGCCCTCTCATCTTTGACCCCCTCCCTTCGACCTTTCACCTCGCTCCCCATTGGCCCAAGAAAAAGTGGGCGTGAATGCTTTTTGATCCATAAATTTGCATATATCGATCGCCCTCCAACGCCCTGGGGGCGGGGCCACCCGCCCTCGCTCACCGATTGGACGGCAAAAAGTGGGCGTGTGTCGTTTTTGATCCGTTTTTGAAGCACAAAATCCGTGATTTTGTACATGCTGTTCGGCGCGCGCCCTGCACGAGTCCAACACCGGTACCCACAAGCGGCGCAAGAACGGTGGCGATGCGACGGTTGCGAGGTGTGACGTGCAGGTCGTGGCGGTTGTGGTGAAGCGGCGTTGTGGTTGGTGGTTGATGTTGTGACTGGTGGTGGTAACAATGGCGGTTGGTCCAAATTAAAGATAGTAAAAGAAAAACGGCTATCCTGAAGAGTCGCAGCACGCATAAATGACATGTATTCCCACTAGACAACGGGTTTGGGCCTAACTACACATGCACTTACCGAGATACCTCACCTAAGGGACCTGAATGGTGGTTTGCGAATTTGGTAACCACAACAATATAATAATAATTCTGCATGTTTAATGAAGAATGCATGCATGTTTAACCTCTGTAATGCTTCCATTTTATTACTTTGGGCAAAAAACTCAGCATGTCCAGTCAAAGCACAATGCTTTTATGGTACGCATTGTCAAGGCTCATTGAGGAACTGGAACTCAGAGTGAATCAGCACGTAACAGGATGAAAAAAAATCAGGAGAAAGAGAGGAGGGGGCACATCAATAGTAGAGCTGAGGGACAAAATAGAAGGAGACTGTGAGAAATTTTCCCAATAAAGGTCATGGATAACAGTGAGGCCCAAAACTTTGAGTGACTGAACTTCTTCAAGAGGACTGTGAAGGAAGTAGATGGGAGGTTTTTCCAGACGGTCTTCTTGGAGAGACAGGGTGGGTATATTGTGGGGTTTGTGAAGTGTACATGCGTAGGCTGACTTGTACCGCACCAATGGGCGTTATGGATGTGAATGTGACAACACATTCCTCCAATGTCATTTTATTCTCAAATTAACAAAATTGTACATAAAGGAAATTAAATCAATCAAGCAGAATGAAATACCAAGCAATAAAACAACCACAACAAAATGCGGAGCTATTAAAGCATTATGGAAAGGTATTTTCACAGCAAGATAACAACTTACAAAGTGACCATACCTGTAGAATGAACAAAAGATCAAGAGAAAGCACAGAACAGAGAAAACGGGGCTTTGTGACACTCCTCAGCAAAGCACTGCAGACATGGCAGACAGAAATATATAAAATAGCCACCAGTTCCATATTGCATCCCCGCAATAAGTGGCGGGAGACCTAAGTGGCGGGAGACCGCTGACCAATTAACTAAATATAGAGGTTGTTGTTTTTGAGAATTTTTGTTTTATTTGTCTTGAGGCCTCGCTGTCCCAGGGAATCGGATCGTTCATTAATTTTGATGAAGTACGATACAGTGCCAAAGACAGTACCTTGGGGGGCACTCCAACCATGACAGAAAGAGGAAATGAAGTGACCCACTTAAGAGTTACACACTGACTATAGGAGTGGAGGAAGTCAGTGCGCGATGGGAGGAGATGTCCTTCAATGCCATGAGCAGATAGATTGGAGATCAAGGTGGGGTGCCAGACGGTATCAAATGCTCAAGAAATGTTCAGAAAGACGGCCCTGATCTCCTGTCTGAGATTGAGGACTTCCATCCATTGTTGGGAGATGGAAGCAGCATGTCTGGGGTAGAACGACCAGGTCTGAAACTGAAAATATGATCCGAGATCAGGCCGTTGGAGAAAAGGAATGATTTCATATCAACTGCATGGCCTTGCTGAAAATTGGAAGCAAGGTAAAATGCTAGTAGTTAAGAGGTCATTTTTCACACCTCGGTTGTGCATTGCAGTGATGTTGGCTAACTTCCAGGCATACAGAAACTGACCCAGAGAGAACGAGAAGGGCACTCGGTAGACCGCATACCTCTACCATGCAATGCCTGATCCAGTGGAGCATATCGAGCCCAATAACTTTTTTAAATATCATGCCATATATCTTTTTTCGCCCCATCTCTCAATGGTGAAGAATCACTTTAAAAAATAAATAATTATCGTATCCAGATCTGGATTCGGATCTTCACCAAAATTGTAACAATTCTTCCTAGTCACGCACCCAAAGTGTCCACCAAGTTTCGTTGGAATCCATCCACAACTTTTTTGAGATATCGTGCTATTTATCGTTTTATCACCCCGTCTCTCAATGGTGAAGAATCGCTTTAAAAATTCAAGTGGCCGGATCCAGATCTGATCTTCACCAAAATCTCATCAGTTCATCCTTGTCACACACCGAACTTGTCCACCAAATTTCATCCAAATCCGTCTACAACTTTTTAAAGATATCCTGCACACAAACAGAAAGGGGTGAAAACATAACGTCCTTCCACCTTCGGTGACAGAGGTAATGATTGGGTGAACCGAGCAGAGACGGTATGACCAAGTGCAGCAGAATAGGTTTTTTTGGCCACGTGCACTGATGCTGTCTGTGCCTGTCATAGAATTAGAGTCCAGGTTTTCCAGAAATCAGTCAAGATTTTCCACCTTTTCAGGTAAGAAACACACAATATCCAGGAGCAGTGAGGGTTAGTTAGGTTCCAGGGAGACATGGCAAGTTGGTTTTAGGCAACTCTCTCACCACAAGATTGTGTATAATCGGGATCATATGAGAGGATGGGTATTGTTACTGCAGATGAGATGGTATAAATATGAACATAAGGGAGAGCAAGCTTTTGTAGAAGGATTCCCAGGCAGTACAACTATCAGGAGAGGTGGAGGACATGAGGAACCAGTCTTAACATGAGAGGGCAGCTTGAGTAAACTGCCAGAATCTGTGGCACTGAGGCAGCTCACTGACAATGGCCCGAGAGATGTTGTCTCTCATAAGCACATGATAAGATGAACCTATTGGAGCAGAAGAGGAACAGGAGACATGAGTAGGAAACTTCGTAATTTCCAAGTCCAGAAGGAAGGATGCGTCACTGGGAGAAATTTCGGTTGGAAAGTTCACTAATTGAGTGAGGCCAATGAAGTCACATAAGACCTTTGCTGCAATGCTATGGTTGGATGAAGAGGTGCCAACACCCAGCAAATTGTTACGGTGACAATTGAAATCACCACGTATGAGGAAGCAAGATTTGGGATGGGTGGTTATAAAAGATTGTCCATGTTGGCGGAGAGGGAGATGTAAATGGAGTCATCCTTGTTCGGAGGATGGTACAGCATACAGATAACAAGAGGTGGTTGCAGAGGGAGGAGCACAGCCAAAGGTACTCCTGGGGGTTAACAGGAGCAACGGTAACACGCCGAGAGTGGGAAATGGAGTTTTTGACATAAACTGCAGCTCCAACACTGGAACAGGGTTCAGACTTGTCAAATGAGAAAAGACAAAACCCAGGGAGAGACACAGGAATCTGGGATATCTTGTGGGAGGAAGGATGGTTATCTTTTCACCCCCGTCTGTCTGTTTATTTGTTGGTGTGCAGGATATCTCAAAAAGTTGCGGACAGATTTGGATGAAATTTGGTGGGCAGGTTGGGTGTGTGACAAGGCTGAAATTATTAGATTTTGGTGAAAATCCGGATCCAGATCCACCTATTAAAATTTTAAAAGTGATTCTTCACCACTGGGAGATGGGGCTAAAAACGATATATTTATTGGACCTGATATGTTCTATTGGATCAGGCATTGCTTTCTCTTTTGGTAGATAATGTCAGGTTTACCAGTTGGCAGCTTGTAATGACATCTGCCAAATTTGAGCAAAGACCTTGGATGTTGGAGTTAAATAGAGTTTTGGATGGGAAGAGCAGGGCTGTTGGCAGGGAGTTGGAAAGAGGGAAGGAGGTGGGGAACGTGGAGAGGGGTTGGTGGTATAAGGTGAATTTAGGCTGAGGGGATGGGATGCTGGGAAACATTGAGGATGCGGGATCCTGGGGAAGTAGAGAGGGGGTTTGAAGCTAAGGAAGCTGAGAGGAGGTGGGACACTGGAGAAGCAGAGAGGGGGTGGGACACTGGAGGAGCAGAGAGGGAGTGGGACACTGGAGAAGCAGAGAGGGAGTGGGACACTGGAGAAGCAGAGAGGGGTGGGACTCTGGAGAAGCAGAGAGGGAGTGGGACACTGGAGAAGCAGAGAGGGAGTGGGACACTGGAGAAGCAGAGAGGGGGTGGGACACTGGAGAAGCAGAGAGGGAGTGGGACACTGGAGGAGCAGAGAGGGAGTGGGACACTGGAGAAGCAGAGAGGGAGTGGGACACTGGAGAAGCAGAGAGGGGGTGGGACACTGGAGAAGCAGAGAGGGAGTGGGACACTGGAGAAGCAGAGAGGGAGTGGGACACTGGAGAAGCAGAGAGGGGGTGGGACACTGGAGAAGCAGAGAGGGAGTGGGACACTGGAGGAGCAGAGAGGGGGTGGGACACTGGAGAAGCAGAGAGGGGGTGGGACACTGGAGAAGCAGAGAGGGAGTGGGACACTGGAGAAGCAGAGAGGGAGTGGGAGACTGGAGAAGCAGAGAGAGAGTGGGACACTGGAGAAGCAGAGAGGGGGTGGGACACTGGAGAAGCAGAGAGGGAGTGGGACACTGGAGAAGCAGAGAGGGGGTGGGACACCGGAGAAGAAGAGAGGGAGAGGGACACAGGAGAAGCAGAGAGCGGGTGGGACACTGGAGAAGCAGAGAGGGTGTGGGACACTGGAGAAGCAGAGAGGGAGTGGGACACTGGAGAAGCAGAGAGGGAGTGGGACACTGGAGAAGCAGAGAGGGGGTGGGACGCTGCGGAAGCAGAGAGGGGATGGGACGCTGGAGAAGCAGAGAGGGGGTGGGACGCTGGGGAAGCAGATGGAGGATAGGATGCTGGGGAAGAAAGGGGGAGGTGGGATGTTGGCAAAGCAGATAGGAGGTGGGACATTGAAGAAGCAGAAAGGGGGTGGGACACTGGAAAAGCAGAGAGGAAGTGGGACACTGGAGATGCTGAGAGGAGGTGGGACACTGAAGAAGCAGAGAGGGGGTGGGACACTGGAGAAGCAGAGAGGGAGTGGGACACTGGAGAAGCAGAGAGGGGGTGGGATGCTGGGGAAGCAGATGGAGGATAGGATGCTGGGGAAGAAAGGGGGAGGTGGGATGTTGGCAAAGCAGATTGTGGTGAGATGCAGAGAAGAATAGAGAAGCTGGGATGCAGTTGTAGAAGGATGCATGGCATGAAAAAAGCAAAGAGGCTGTGGAGAGTGGAGGAAGCAAATAGTGGACAGGGACTAAACGAAGCATAAAAGGGAGAGGGAGTGAAGGAATCAAGGAGTGGGTAGGGTGTGAATGAAGCAAAAGGGGGGACATGGAGTGGAAGGACATGGAATTGGAGGATGCCGAGCAGGTGTGGGTGTGGGACAGCCTGGAGTAGGTGTAGGGGAACCGAGATATGAAGATGACATGGAGGATGGACTGACGTGTGTGAGTTTGCCGCCGTAGTTCTAACACACATTACAAAATGGCTTGGATTTTAGGATTCCAAGGGCAGAGAGATGAAGGCAGACATCAGGATTGGGATGATGATTAAAGCACGAATAAAGAAAGTGCTATATGAACACGATTGTGGATGAGGCATGAGTTTTCAAGTGATCCATGGATGAAGCAAAAATAAAAGACAGAATGGAAAGCAGAATGAGAGATAGGTATTTGGAAGTATGTAGGGAGATTGAACATTTAAATTGTTATGTTAAAGGGTATAAATTGATGGAGTGACAGGGGAGGGGGGGGGGAGGGAGAGAAGAGTGGAAATGAGGAAGGAAAGTTTAAGACTGAATGAATTAAAAACGATTTGCTAATGAATGACCAAAATGAATCTGTTGCAAGAATCTTGTGGTCGACCAAAATATAATGGACCTAATTTTAAGTTTCTTGCTCCATTTGGCCGAATCCATATCCACTCTTTTTGATTTCTTCATTCGGAAGAAGGGGTTCATGTGTTAGAGATGGGGTTGTATGAGAAATCCAAGTCCACTCAAACCGTTTTCTTCTTTTTGAAACCCATTGAAATTCATCCCTCTGAAAACCGTTTGTTTTTCGAGTGAACTTTATGGTGTGAGCGATATCTGATATAGACCTTCACGGATATTGAATCAGAGTCAAGATAATTGGAGACAGCAGACATAAAATAAAGAATAGCAATGAAAAGGAGCTGCTCTGCCGGCTGAAGCGATTCCAGGATTTTATTGAGGTGACATCAAGCTCAGGGTGTGCAGGGACATAACTCACATGCGAGACAAGGAAATTAAAAGACATTTGTGATTTAGTGGACTCTTAAATTAAATACAAGGACAATGTAGAAAAACGAAATACATGAGATTTCAACTTGAGATTCTGTCATCAGGACCTGTGTAGCCTACACAAAGGTAAAATCAAACATACCATCCTCATGAAGTTACTAATTAAGGTTTTGTGTTTTTTTAACAAGCAGGCAATCTATTCTTCTTCTGGAGCAATTTAATCCCTATGACCATTCCAGAACGGAGAGATGTTAAATTGACAGCAGCTCAGGTGTTTTCCGACTCTGCGTTATCTGGCCTCAATATTATGTCTGAAATATTAAGATTTTTTTTTTTTATTAAAATACTGACTTTTGCTGTTTTCATATTATGTATGAAAAATATTTTTTCAAATGCAATAAAATACATCCGCAATTATGACGTCATACCAACGGCACCTACGATGTCATAAAAAACTCACTTATTCCCCATGAGAAGTACTTGCTGTCTGGAGCAAAAAGTTTCAATTTTTTCCTTGTTGCGGTTTCAGAGATACAGAGGTCCAATTTTTTTCCTTTTTTCCAACATGGCTGCCACACCACGTGACCTATGACATCATCATTATCAATACAACACTCTACCTGAGTAGTCTCTCTAATGTTGAAAATTTTCTCTCAATCCGACAAGCGGTTGCGGAGAAAAACACTCAAGTTCTGTGCGGACAACCAAACAAACAGACAGACGGACAAACAAATGGACGCCAATGCAATACCCTCTCCTCTGGTGATGGTAAGAAAACTGATATCAGTCAAAACTGGCAAATGCCAGTGGATGCCACAGATCCGAGTTGCTTTACCACATTTCAACCAGTTCACCGCAGTCTGTTTCTACAAACGAAGGTGACCACAGTTGATTGGAGGGTCAGCAATAGGGATTGTAACACCTCTGACATCCGACTCAAAATCTGGTGGGTCAGCCTGGTACAGCCGCTCAAAGTAACCGGTCCAGCGGGCCTTCACTTCTGGCTCCTCTGTCAAGAGCCCAACACCCTCCGCTCTAACTGCCGGTCACCAAGGGATGGGCTTGGAGGAAAAAATTGTGTGAATTCCCTTGTAAGCAGGATGAGAATCACTTGACCACAGGTGATGCTCTACCCCCTCACAGATTCCTCACACATCGGCCTCCTTCGCCACCCTTAGTGCACATACAGTTTTACGCCTCAGCACCCTGAACAACTCAGCTCTGCCATTCAGCTTGGCCCTGCGACTCTGGTCAATGGTGTTCAGTGTCCCTTGAGAGACAAAATTCTTCTTCGTCCTCCGGTGAGTTCCAAGGCATTGACCTGCAACATCAAGGACGGTGGTCTTGAAGGCACTCCATAACTTTTCAGGATCCTCCAAAGCACCCAGACCCCGCAAATCTTCATTCAGCCTGTTTGCACACTCCTCAGCTACTCTCTCATCATTGAGCTTGCCAACACCCAGCTAAGGCTGGGATGGTACCATTCTCCAAGATTTAAGCTGCAACTTCACAGTTGCTTCAATAAGTCTGTGGTCAGTATTGAGGAACGGAGCACTCTGGTAGACCCTGCAGTTCTGGATCATCCTTCAGCAATCATAAACGAGCTTTGCCACACTGCAATCGTTGGAATACCAAGTCCAGCGATGAGCCTGTGGGCACTGAAACCATGGACCAGCCATCTGAAGTCCATGACTTCTTGCAAAGTCAAGGAACTTAGTGCTGTTCTGGTTCACAGTTCCAAGCCAATGGGGACCAACACATGTGTCATAAACGTCCCTATCAGTTCCAGTCGATGCATTGAAATCCCCCAAGACTAGAAGAGTTTCTCCTTTGGGGCACTGATCAACCACAGACTTGAGTGTGGCATAGAATGCGTCCTTCACGGTGAGATCACTTGCCTCAGTCAGAGCAGAGACAGAGACCAAGGAAATGACACCCAAGGAGTGACAAATCCTTAGTCTCATAATTCGCTCGTTGACCGGTGTTACCTCAATTATCATTGGGGTCAGCTTATTGGACACAGCTACAGCAACTCCTTGGGTATGGAAACCATCAGAGTGACCAGACCAATAGTAGGTGTAACCACTCACCATGATCTCGCCACTATCCACTCTCCGAACCTCAGAGAGTGCTGCAATAGCGATGTCCACATGTTTGAGCTCAGGTGATAACAAAGACAGGTGATCATCCTCTTTTAGGGATAGGACATTCCAGGTACCCACCCAAAGGGACCGCCTCAGGTTAACCCAAGGAGACCGCCGTCTGGTGGACGACACCTCAGCACCACTCTGACACACACTACTACAATCTGACCAGGGAATGTTACCCCATGGTTTCCATCCTATCATCAAAGATTGGGGATCCCGAAGGCTTTGCCCCAATCCGGTCATCCGGTGAGCTGCCCTGTGAAGGGCAGCTGCACAGGAGGTACTCCCACGGAGTGGGTTTTCAAATTTTTTCTGCTTTTAGAATGTTTTGCAGAATGAAGGGTTTTACGGTGGCCGGAGTGCAAATCCTGCCACGAACCTCATAAAAAGTATCCCAACTGCAGGAGGACGTCCGCAGTCATAGTTTGGCATGAGATATGGATGGTCGTTGGCTCACAAGGAGCTCCTCTGCCCTTTGACAAGTTTTGCTCCTCATCCTGCTGGTTGTCCAAATCATAAATCCTCCTCACCAAGAAACTTGGTGGAGGAGACGGTTTAGTCGCAGACACCCCGACCATGGAACAGGTTCGTAGAGGTTTACATGGTACCTGTAGCAAGTCACAGATCTAATCTGACCTGACCTGACAGTGATGTGCTTTACCAAAAATGATGATGATGTGCTTTCCCAAAAAGCTCCAATTTGGTCTCCTCTGTCCAAAGGAGATTCTCCCAGAAGGATTTTGGCTTGTTCAGGTGTGTTTTGACAAACTCCAGTCAGGCTTTCTTATGTCTCTCTCAGCAGTGGGGTCCTCCGGGGTCTCCTACCACAGAACCCCCTTTCAATGAGTTGCTGACCGATGGTGTTAGTTGAAGCTGTCATACCTTGTGTCTGAAGGTCAGCTTGAATCTGTTTGGCAGTTGATCGGGGTGCTGTCTCTACCATTCGAACAATCCATTTCTGCAATCTTCGATCAAGTTTTCTCTTGCGGCCATGTCCAGGGAGGTTGGCGACAGGATAATGGGCCTTAAACTTCCTGATAACATTGTGTACGGTGGACAGAGTATCATCAAGGTCTCTGGAGATGGACGTGTAGCCTTGAGATTGTCCATGCTTCGCTACAATCTTGTGTATAACCTCCTCAGACAATTATCTGGTTTTCTTTCTTTTCTCCATGATCATTGCTGTGCACACAGTGGCGCAAAACAGCAGAATGACTCCTTTTCTCTCTTCAAACTGGTTGAATGAGTGTTTTTTTTATATCGCAGGCACCTGCAACTAACCACAGGTGAGTTCATTTCCAAAGTAACGGAGAATCACCTGCTTGAAATCTAATTATTTCTAACAACTTCTAAAAGGTGCCAATAATATTGTCTGGGCCATTTTAGGATTTCTATGCGGAATAAGCTAAGATTTAGTAATTTTTTCAGCTTTTTTGTTTTGTTCCACTGCAAACCAAATAAATACAATTGTGGATACCAATTTTTTTTTTTAATTTCAACAATTTTCTGGAAGAAATGGTGCATCATTTGAAAAAAGTGCAAGGGTGCCATTATTTTTGGCCACGACTGTCTGAAGCACCCTTTGCTGTCGTTTGTTTGTACAGCTAAATATTTACAGATACTCTGACTGAGAGCATGTTCTCTCGTATTCAACCAACACCACTGTAGTTTGGCAAGGCCATGCCCTTCCCCACGCCTACTCGATCAACCCTGAACCTTGCTATGCGCATGTTCAGATAAGAAAACGTGTCGTATGCACAGGTGCAACCAGGGGAGGTGCCTCAAGGGCTCGGGTCACAGTTTCAAGAGGTACCCCCTGGGGTGTCCCCTTAATTTTCATCCGATTGACTTTCACAGAGGTGCCCCCTCCTTGGCCACCGACACCGTTACAAAAACACAATATTTTTTTCATTAGCAGTTATTATTACCTCCACCACCAAAAGTGGAAGGAGGTTATGTTTTCACTCCTGTCTGTCTATTTGTCACCTACAGGTCACAATTTTAAACAGATCTTCACGAAACTTCACCACATGGTAGAGTTTGTCATAAGGAAGAAGCCTATTGTTTTTGAGGTCAAAAGGTCACAATGAGGTCAACATGGGCCCAAGGTCAACAACTAAGATGGTATTTCTAAAATCCTTAATTTTCATCTGATTGACTTGAAATTTGAAGAGTATTATATGTCACATCAATTAATACAACCAGCCAATAATTTTTGTGGTCAAAATGGACCAAAAGGTCAACATAGGGCCAAGGTCAACAACTATGGTGGTATTTCTAAAATCCTCAATTTTCATCCAATTGAAGAGAAATTTAAACAGGATTTTAATCTCGGCTTACTGAATTCAACTAGCCAATTATTTTTGTGGTCTATTTGGACCAAAACGTCAACATAGGCCAAAGGTCAACAACTTACTGTAGGTGAGATTTCTAAAATCCTCAATTTTCATCTGATTGACTTGAAATTTGAAGAGCAGTTGTATATTTGGTCATTTTATTCAAGCACCAATTATTGTTGAGGTCAAATTTGTTTCATGGATTTTGCAAGTATCGTGCTCTGCACGATGCAGTTTCCTTGTTTGTCTGTTTGTTTGTTATCTTGCCAAAACGAAGTTTTTGCAAGATATGTTAGTCAGCTTGTATGTTTTTTTGTTTGTTTGTTGTTTTTTTGTTTGTTTGTCTGTAATCACGTATAAAAAAAATTCTGCAGAGCACAGTTATCATTGGAAATTTTTGTAACTTCGCATATCAGAGGCCTATAGAGGTCCCTTTCAGCGCACAAAATTTTGAAGGTCAAGGTCAAAGGTCAAGGTCACTTTGTCGCAAATCAGGGGAGTCGACGAAACCCTTATTTTTTGAGTAATTTTGACCGGATCATCTTCAAACTTCATGGGAATATAGTTCATGGTCTGGCGCTCAGCTGATTAATTTTTGGTGGCGATTGGCCTTGACCTTCATGGTTAGCGCCGAAGGTCAAACATATTTGACCCCAAGGTCAAATTTTCTAGTTTTAGGAACCATATCGTGTAGTACCTCAAATTGAACACCTCGAAGAGTGCTTTCTAGATATGTCAAGCTTGAGACATTATGACGTCATTTGGTGACGTTATGAGGCAAACGCATATTTTTCATGGTTACTCTGCAAAACGATTCTCATCGGAATCTCTCGTAGGCAGATATTCCTCAAGGAGTCGCTCCTGGTGGATAGCAGCTCTGTTCACCTCAGTGTGACCTTAAAGAAGTCACACGTGGTCACCTTTTGGCAAGATACGGGTCACCCTGAGGGTGACATTGGTTTATTTGTTTGTTTGTTTGTCCGCACAGAACTTTTGTGTTTTTCTCCGTAACCGCTTGTCGGATTGAGACAAAATTTTCACCATCGGTGCGACTACTCTTCTCGAAGGTTTTAATCATAATTATGACGTTTTAATCATAGTGAGACAGAAAGTAAGACCAGCAATCCTGACATGTCCGTATGACATTTCCTGACATGCGAGTGCAAGATGGTTCCGGGAACCACTTTTAACGCTCCTAAGTCAAACAGTAGTACCAACCTGAGCGGTTGCTCTCTACAGCCTATGACCTAAAAAAACGGTCTAACCGGATGGGTGTTTTATCAGAGACACCATCTCCTTACTGATTGGCTGTTGGCTCCCGAAAGGAGCTCATCCACCCTTTAGCAGGTGTTGTTTTTCATCCTGGCAGTGTGTCACAGTCACCCTCCCCACTGGCAAAGCCAGTAAGGGGTGTCGGTTTAGTCGCCGACAACCCGACCATGTGGCAGGTAATACTGGGTTACATGTTACCAGTGGCAGTCAAGACACCTGACTGACCTGACAGGTGTTGTTGACCTTTGGTCTATGCTGACCTTTTGATCCTTGTTGACCTCAAAATTAATTGGTTGTTGAATTCAGTCAGCTGATATGAAAATCCCTTTCAAATAGCTAGTCAATCGGATGAAAATTGAGGAATTTAGAAATTTGAGAAATTTGTTGACCTTTGGCCTATGTTGAGCTTTTGACCTTTTGACCTCATAAACAATAGGCTTCGTGCTTATGACAAACTCTACCATGTGGTGAAGTTTTGTGAAGATCAGTTTAAAATTGTGAGCTGTAGGCAATTGACAGACAGACAGACAGACAGACAGACAGACAGACAGACAGACAGACAGACAGACAGCCAAACAGACATAATGAAAATTTACTCTGAAAGTGACTACTTGGCGAAACGGAATGGCACTCCAGAGAGAACATACCTCCGCCAGGCTGAATAGTTCACATTTTGTATGCCACTTGGCACATAACCAACTCTTCCACCTCGTTTTGTCACAAGCCGTCCACAACTTTTAGAGATAACATGCTATCCATTAGTGGTTCCCAAAGTGGGCGATGTCACCCCCCTGGGGGCGTTGGGAGGATTGAAGGGGGCAATAAGGTGGAGAGGGGCAGTAGGGAGGTGCTCAGTAGCAAGAGGGGCGGATTTGACAAGCTAAATTCAACAATGGAATGACTTAACATAAGGCTTATGGGCGTCGATTGGTGGGGGACGGGGGGGACATGTCCCCCCCACTTTTTATCAAGGGGGGGGACAACATATTGATTGTCCCCCCCCCACTTTTTTCATTGAACGTAAGTTACATAACACAAAACGAGCTGCTCTAGTACAACCAGGCCGAGATGCTCCTCAAATACAAAAATAAATTTTTTAATCTCTATTAAAGTTTTATTGGTCTATTATAGTTCTACTAAAGATGATAGGTTAACAATTCAACATTGAAAATCCATGCTTCCCAAGCCATGGTCTCCCACCGGCCAAGCGTCCATATCGATGTCGCTTTTTGATCCTTCGATGTCGGCTTTTCCTATCATTGCGAAGCAGAATTCGCCAAGCGTTGGATTGTTCACCCACTAACAGGGAACGTGACCTGTAGGTATTTTGGGACGTTTTCGGACTTTGTATCGTCATTTTATGAGTGTTTCAAGAAATCGCGGCTTCATGGCCTGGAGCGCCACGCCTCGGATAGTGTTAGGCCGCAACGGCTCGGGGTCCCTTTAGCGACCAAAATAGTTTATTTCACCTTTCTAACTTATATCGCCGGATGCCTGATATTATTACCTGAACGATGATGTGTGTGTTTAATTTTTGTGACTTTGCACCGTTGACTTATAAGCCAATAAAAGATTTCGCGGCCTGGTATGCTGATTGAGATGGTGGAGCTTGTGCAGGATGACGCGGTTTCACTCTACCGGCTCGCACGAACGAACGGAAAGATATTTTGTAATTCTGTTTTCATATTTCGCAGTCGATAACAGTGGCCTAAATCCCAACATTGAAAACCGGGTGAAAATCGAAGGAAAGTGGGTATTTTGGCGACTAAATTAGCTTTGAATACTTGGGAAACATAAAATAAAATGCGCTGATTCACTCGCTTTTACGGCGGTTAATGAAAATAATTTTTTCATCGGTACTTGGACTTAGGGGAGGTATAGACCTAGAAAACGATAGGTATCATTCGGTCGTCATACTTATGAGGATTTAATTATAGATTTTAAAAGGTAGCTGTTGAAAAATATGCAATATTCACCTAAGCAGTTCGGACAAACGAATGGAAAATTATTTTTGAATTCTGTTCTCGGATTATACAGTATCTATAGGGTAGTAATGAGGTTACCTCGAAAATCCGATTTAAAAAGGCTTGGGCTTAGTCGCTTAGCCGCGGCTTGCAATTTTTACTCGGAAAAATAACGTTTCGGAAGGAATTTCTCTTCCGCCATCATCCGAATAATTTTCCGTTTGCACGAGGACGAAGACAAAGGATAGACCGACGGGATAAGGTTTCTCATTAAACTGTGTGACTTAGAATGATTAAATTAGAGATTTTAAATGCAGCATTGAAAATAAAATAAAGAGGATTGTCCATCCAAAGCCCTACAAACTGCACCGTTCATAAGAGATGCCCTTGATTATGTCCAGGTACTCAGCAACATCTACAACAACTCTGGAAAATTCAAGCATCTGCTCTTGAATTTCCACGCTGACGATGCTGACACTCCTTGCCCTTCATGCCAATTGCCCGACGCGTTGGTTAACTCATTCTCCTGCCGTGAAATCGATATTGGATAACTATGAAGCGGTACTGGATGCCTTCAACAAGCAAGTGATGACTTTGGTACGAACACGGCATTGCGAGCCAACGGTATTCGAAGCTGTCTTTCATCAGGAAAGTGTGTTCTCGGTCTGTTTCCATCATTGCCCGTTCTCCAATCACTTGAATAACTCAATAAGGCACTTCAGGGTTCACAAGTTATCGTCTCTGGTATGCTTACTGCTGCAAAGGTAACTGCATAGAATCTCCAATCTCTCCGTACCGCCCAGACTGTTAAGGTTTTCGAAGCAGCACAACAGAAGCTCCAGCAGTGCCAACTAGATCCAGTGACCCTCCCTCGTAAGCGCAAGCTTCCGAAGAGACTTGATGGAGGCACGCAGGAATACACTGCCAATTCTGCAGAGGAGGTACATAGAATTGAATTTTTCAAAATCATCGACAGCGCATCCAAGAACTTGAACGAGTACTTCACATCAACCGACCTCATGGCATATCGGGATTTGGGTGAAATGCTCCTGTCTGGGTCATTCAAACCACAAATAGTCCGCAAATATCCCGAACTGTCGGATTCCCTAGAGCAAGAACTTGGCTTCTTTCGTTACCAGTTCAGTGGTTCATCTGTTGAGGATTACCGTAAGATATTTGTAGACATGGTGCCGGAAGTCCGTCGAATGTTCCCACAGGTAGAACGTTTGCTTAGGCTTCTATTGGTTTCCCCAGCAAGTTCATGCGAAACTGAATGGTCATTCAGCACACTTAGACATATGGAGACTTGGTTACGTTCCACAATGACCCAACAACACCTCAACCATCTCATGATCTGTCATGTTCACCGAGATCGTCTGACTGCACTTCACCCCCAAGACATTGCTACAAAGTTTTTAACTGGATCGGCAGACAAGTGGGTTTATATTTTTGGCAAGTTTTAAGGTAAGTTGACCGTACTCGTGTAATATCAATTTGTATGTCAGTCTAGTTTTCAGTTTATGTTTAGTGAATCAGTTCAAGGGTTGTGAGAAGGAGGCTTGATAAACAATTATATATATATATATATATATATATATATATATATATATATATATATATATATATATATATATATTTTTTTTTTTTTGTTACGGCTGTGGAAATTCGCATTACACCATAAAGGGCTTTCAGTTGAGATATCTCTGTAGGCACATGTGTAGTTAGCCCAAACCCGTTGTATAGAGGGAATTTATGTGATCCATTCGGGCTGCGATCCTTCAGTTAGTCGTTTTTCTTTCTCTATCTTTGATTTCAAACAAACAAAAACCACCAACGATGCTGGTGGGCTTTTCCTGCCTGTTTCTCCCATTTGAGTTCCCTGCGCTTGGTGTGAGGGAAGGGGGAAGGGCAGCTCGCCGCCGATTAGTGGATGAACAGCGTGAGGCAGTCGGTATGAGGGAACGCCCCTTTTCGAGAACCTTCTTGAAGGAGGGTGGAGCCAAAAAGGGGCGGAACGAAAACGTGAAGTACAGTGAAGTTGAGTTTTAGGCTGAACGCGAATGCGAGCGAGTGAGGAGAGCTCGGCGGGAAAGGCTGAATGCGAGCGAGTGAGGAGAGCTCGGCGGGAAAGGCTGAACGTGAGCGAGTGAGGAGAGCTCGGCGGGAAAGGCTGAACGCGAACGCGAGCGAGTGAGGAGAGCTCGGCGGGAAAAGGCCGAACGCGAAAGAGAGTGAGTGAGGAGAGCTCGGCGGAAAAGGCCGAACGCAAAAGAGAGCGAGTGAGAGGAGCTCGGCGGGAAAGGTTGAACACGAGCGCGGAGAGCTGAGTGGAGTTCCTGAGAAGAAGCGCGAGCGGACGCGGAGGCTCGCGGACTCGACCTCACTCACCGGACCGTGCTGGTTGGGTCGCTCCGGACCGAGGGCGCCTTGAGGGGATCGGCAGTGCTGGCGGAGCCGGATCACGGTGGACACCAGCTCGGGGAGCTCCCTACGGTCACGCTCTTTCAATCATTTCTTTTGGGTTTTTGTATGAATGGTGTGGCGCCGTGTCCTGTAAAGTAGAATAGTGTAAGTGACTGTGCTGTGAATAATTGCTTATTCGGTTTTAACTCTTTCCCTGCTTTCTTTTGCTGTAAATACGTGCTTCCGTGTGTCGCGCATTAAATGTGCTTGTCCAATTGTTCCCCCGTTTTGCTTCGTCCTTTCCTCTGTTGAAAGTTCCATCTTGCATCACGTAAGGGATTGATAGTGGGTTTAAAACGCCCGGTAAATAATCTGAACCGTCGAGGTTGACGATAACTCCGCTCGGTTATCCCTGCAGCACGGAACGAGCCGCTTAAGCGGTTCATGTCTGAGAAGTCGACCTGCGGCGTGGTACAACTCCTCGGTATGCTACCCGTGCGGGTACTTAGGTAAATCGACATTCGGCGATTCACCCTATTTCGCGCGGGTAGAATGCGGACTGGGTTGTGGTGAGGTTAAACCCCCACCCGTAACTGGCTCCTGGCGGTAGTTCCAAGAGGGTCACGACTGAATTGTCTGTTCCGGTGAGCGACGCGGTCGCCATTCGAGTCATGCAGCCGATCGCACGCCGGACGAGCCAGAATTCGCAACAACATATATATATATATATATATATATATATGTATATATATATATATATGTATATATATATATATATATATATATATATATATATATATATATATATGTATATATATATATATATATATGTATATATATATATATGTATATATATGTATATATATATATATGTATATATATATATGTATATATATATATATGTATATATATATATGTATATATATATATATATATGTATATATATATATGTATATATATATATATATATTGTATTTCTTTGATGACACTTGAAACTTTGAAATGTGTATGATTAATGTTTAATTAATTTCGCTCCGTCTGCTTACATTTGATAAAAAGATGGTCGATAGATGGTCAGATTAATTTAAAGGATTTGTGTGATCAGAAGGCAGCATGTCAACGAGCGTATAAAATCAAGAACTTGCAAGGGTAGACTTGCTGTGTCCACGCCGGCACGAAGTGGGCTTCGTGGTCTGGACATGCAATGTCCCCCCCCCCCCCACACTTTTCAAAAGCAATCGACGCCCATGATAAGGCTTACATGTAAAAGTATCATGGTTTGGTTATGCAGGGCCCTGACGTGAGTGCTGAGAAGGAGAATGTCGCCTGAACAAACACGAACCCACCGATCCTCCCTGACTTCACTCATCGTTGATCGGTGTCCAGACCCTTCAGATTATAATTTGGCCCCAGAATTTTGGGTGTAAAAATTTATTTATACGAGATCAAATTTACCTCGTATTTTCCATTATCAATTTTGAGTGAGTGCCCCCAAAAGACTGCTGGCCCCTCCAGATTTTCATAGCTTGCAACGCCACTGTTCTCAGCAAACCTTTTTTGTGTTTATATGTGACTTTGTCAGTGTAGAAGATTCCAGAATCGTCCCTCCAGTCCCCCACGCCCACCACTTCTGGCCGGCCCTGATCGCTTGTTTCCAAGTGTTCATCGGCTACATGCTCTCTCGGTGATAGGCAAGCACCCTGCCTCCGTCCGTTGAAACCAACCTCGGCCTTCACACAACTTCGCGCCACTCCACTGGGACTCCTTGTCTTGTGAGCCATTCGTCTTCAGTCCTCAGCTTTTGGTGAGCAGAACCGTATTCTCAATTCTCTCCCAAACCCGACAGTCGGTAATCAAACCCAAAGTATTTGGCTTCACAAATCTTTAAATACTGTTATCACAGCGATAAATAAAATCAAGGCCCACGCTCTCAATTCTCGACTATTTCGAGAGCTTTGTATTGAGAATGATGAACATTTTGAATGCTTGCTGCTGCACACAGAATTCAGATGGCTCTCAAAAGGAAACTACCTGAATCACTTTTATGCGCTTTTTGAAACTGTGATAGAATTCTTTAATGACTTGAATGGTTCGCTCAGTAATGAACTCAAGAATATCAGGCATGACATTGCTTATTTGTCCGAAGTATTCGCAAAGTTCAAGGAAATCAATTTGTAATTGCAAGGAAATGATGTGAATCTTATCAAAGTCAAATCAGTCGTCTCCACGTTTATATCCAGGCTAACCATATTCAAGCGCACCATTGGCCGTCGCGAACTATTCCAATTTCTGAGCCTCTCCGAGTTGGAAGAGAAAGGCAGAATACCAGATGATGATCTTCAAGTATATTGCGCACATCTGGATGAGCTGCACGAAGACATGTCTCAGAGATTTCAGGATCTTTTATCGATCCAAATTCCAGACTGGATAATAAATCCATTCCTAGACACTTGCAATGATGAAACAGGAAGGATGGAGGAAGAACTGATCTCACTGTAAAATGACGTTGAGCTGAAGCGAAGGTTCAAAAAATCCTATCAACACTTTTGGCTGCAGAAAGAAATCTCTGAACGATATTCTGCATTTTGGAAAAAGGTCAAGATGCTCGTTATTGCTTTTCCAATAGTGTATTTAGTCGAGCGCGGTTTCAGTGCGGTTGCCCAACTTCTTTCCAAGCAATGAAACAGACTGTAAATTACTGAACGTGGGGATCTGAGACCCCTTCTGAGTGACTTCCAGCCTGATGTTGAGAAGCTGATATCACTGCACCAAGCTCATCCATCTCATTGAAAGTTGAGAGAACAATGAAGTAGGTGGACTACCAACGAACGCTGTTGTATTGTTGATGAAAGTTGGTTTTACTGGAATATGTCGTTAAGTTCTTTTTAAAAATCATATCATTTAGAAGTAAGCTTATTAGGAGTTTTGTATTATATTTGAATAAATAGCGCATTTAGTTGTCATTGTTTTGAATTTGCAGTTGCTATTATCTTCCACTGTGCAGCAAACATCAATTTTTTTTAATGTATTGCAGGGAATGGGAGGGACATTTGGGAAGTGCTCTGGGGGCCAAGTTTGGGAGCCAAGAGAAAAAGGCCATCCCATACGAAAAGGAATCTATTATATTCCCTTCTCCAATGCATCAACGTTAGAATCCCACCAGACATGGGGATGGGTCTACCCTGGGCATGCATTTATGGAAATAACTGTCTGAGGACCCAAATGTTTGTATGCATTAGTGAGATCCGATTCTGAAATCCATATATATATATATATATATATATATATATATATATATATATATATATATATATATATATATATATATATATATATATATATATATATATATATATGTGTGTGTGTGTGTATATATACATACATACATACATACATATTTTACCATCACTGCTCCCCACATTTCACCCTAATTTATTTGTTTATTTATATATGCGACACTACAAACAAACATATCGCCTTGAATTATGTTATTGACTTACACTTTCCCATATCCACCAACAACATATCACATTTAATTATTTATTTATTTACTTTTTTTACCTTTATTCCTTTTATTCCATTGTAAAATCTACACGTCCCATTTTTAAGCTGTGGACTTACCTCGATTAGAACTTGCATTATTTTGTTATTTTTATTTTGCTGAAGGAATTATGTTGCAGACGTCAGCCACACCTCCTCCTTTCCTGCGTGCTCTTTTCACATTTTAGTTGTAAAATTATTTGTATATTTTGCTGACCCCTTGCCAAATGTGTGTGCTGTATCACCCCCCCCCCCACTCCTTGTCTCGGCCCTACTTGAGAGTGGGGCATGATCGCAGCATGGAAGTGAATAGTAGCTTGAAGCTTGTTGATGGACCTTCCTTCACTTATTTGTCTATTGTTGGTGCATAATAATAGTTAATGAAACAATTCTGGAGTTGGAAATATGTGCTGAGATAAATGCAGTAAGTCTGCAAATGCAGAAGTGGAAGAAGGTCTGTTGGTGGGGGTTACAGGCAGCAAACATGCCCAGTGACCTGCAAATCAATCATTACAAAGGCATTTTTGTCCGATTGTGATTTGCTTTTGGCAAGGCACAGAATCAGCTGAGGTGTGCATGAACGGCCATCACCCGATCCACTGGCCAGTGTTATGACTTTACAATTTGTCATTGTCGCCATTACAATTGAGAGGCGAATCGACCGGTAAGGATGGGATCAATGGAAAGTGTAACTGTCGAGATGTATGATCATGTGAGCACTTCTAGGAGATGGAACATTGTGATTATGAGGCTAAAGAACACCATGCGTGTAGATTGTCGACTGTGGGTGTCCATACACTTGATTATTTCAAAAGTGGAAGGTTTAGTTTCCCAATAAGTAGCAAGGATTTGATTATCGTTTGGACAGAAAGTTGTAAGGAAAGTGTGCAAACAAAGAGCATATTATATGACTTGAATCATATTATATGCCTCCTGGTGCAGCGCAATAGCTTTTGAGTTCATGAATCATCACCTGTTTGTAAACTTGGTTCTTCTTCGTGTGCTGAAGCTGCAGTGTAACGTCATTGATTACATCTTTGCTGTCACTAGTGATAAACCTTTTGAGGTAGTTTATAGTTGAATAGTTCTTGGCAAGTGTGAAGCAAAGGATGGAAATGAAACTTTTGTGTATCTGTTATGTGACTGGATGGGCCAACCCAGTTTTATGTGACCCAGTGGATTACGGCGTGATGATTCAGAGGCAGATTCTCAGGAGACAAATGGGAGTTTATTCTGCAGACGTTGATTTTGAGTCAATAGCTGTACCTTGAGAAGCTGTACTGACATTACACATGCAGGCGTACTCATCTCTGAGGTCGTTCAACGGACGTATTACGTCGTCGTACAAATACCGACGCGATAAAACGTAGTCACGACTTATGGATTTATTTTATAATTAACGTGTCAGCATTGCTTTGGAGAACTCGATACATATTTATGGGTCAGGTATCAAAATTGTGTAGGATGAGTTTGGGATTGTGCTTGCGTGAACACACTACCATCCCTGTTATAATTTTCCCAGTATTATAATGATTGTGTTTTTGAGAGGACAAATATTTTATCCTAGCCAGCTGCATTCTTGCTTTTGGGAGAAGGAAGGAGAACAGGCCACCAGGAAAGTTATTGTACGAGTGGACCTTGTTTTTTATTGTGGGACAATAGGTCACTTGGAATTGGGGGGCTGACAAGTTGGTCTTGAGGTATGCATAGTTGTCTCTAAGCTATCTAGTCTCGGTTTGAATCCTGACCCAGCTATAAACTGTCATCCTGGTGTTTCACAGGTAGGTGATTCAACGATGTGTGTGCCGTCCCTCGGATGGATGTTAAACTAGCGTCCCATCTGCCAGCATTTGTTGGTGGACGTTAAAGATCCCACAGTGTCCTTTGCGAAGAGCAGGTGAGATATTGCTGGCACCATGGCCAAGTTCCAAATTCCTGCCTGAACCAGCAGAGGGCACTGTATCACCGGCACAGTGGCACCCTCGGCCAATGATGCTACCCCGCAGGCTTGTGCTGCATGTTAATGAAGAACTTCGAATGGGTGTCGTCTCCACCTCTTGAATGCATCTTGTGTGGTGCTCTTGAAAATATGCTTCATGGCTGACAAAGTCCTTTACGACTCGTCGTAAGGGCAGAAGGCATCAGGTTGTTCTTGGGTCAACTCTAGTGGCCCGATCAGAGCCCTTGAAAGTGAATGGGGAGAACCTTGAGGCTGCATTACAATCACAGCCTGATATAATTGACTTTAGAGATCAGGTTGTGTTTGTGGTTGGGGATCTCTGAGGCCCAGCCTTTTCAACATTTTGAGGTATTTGATGTTACCATTTTAGGTGTGGGAGTTGCAGTATTATCCCCTTTCCTAGCCTTCCAATTAGATGTGTCTAAATAGGTGGAACCTGTTATGGTGGCAAAACTAGTGGATGTAATGAAAACACATCTGGAAATGAAGGAAGAGTTAGTTTGGGCAGAGAATGGAGAAATGGGTGTCTGAAAAGAACAGGGTCAGAGGTTGGATTGGGCTTCAGAGGTCCACTGTGAAATGGGTACAGCCAAAGGCAAGTTGATATTGGGCATTAAGGGTACATAGCAGTCAACCTTGAATGAATCATTGAAGGGACCAGTTTATAAGTATCCATCGTGAAGTACTATACATAAGAATGAAGCTTGTTTCGGTGGCTGCAGGACTCTGGCTCAGTAATTTTTTTTGGAACAATAATGAGGAATATGTTGACCAGCACAAATGGTGGGTAGCATTGCCTGATATATGTCCTTCCCTCTATTGATGCAGGTTAGATTTTAACAGGTTTTGATTTTGACTGCAGGGATGAAAGTCATTGGGAACTTGGCCGCATAGTATTCCTGCAGAACAATGAGAACAATGAGAATCACTTTTTTAAAAATAAAAACAAAAAAATGGAATTTTTATAAGAAATCTAGTTTTATCTGGGACTCATTATCTGAAAACCACAGTGTAAATCGAAGACCACAATTAATTCAGAATTCAAGCTCCCCTTGGGCTTCTGACTGATTCATGCTTTTATTAGGACAAGGTCAGAGGTCAAGTTCACGATTTCGTAAGTACCAGTCTATGACTGCTTGTTTGTTTGTTTGTGAACAGTATTATGGAAAAACTCTTCGACGGATTTCGACGAAACTTGGTGGGGGGGGGGGGGTTAGGTATGGTCCAAGGATCATGCCATTAAATTTTGGACTTGGTCCCCCCCCCAAAAAAAATTGTTGGAGAATTTTTTTTTTTTGCATTTCTACATGTTTTAAGTGATTTCCAACCCCCCCCCCCAAAAAAATTGTTACTTTTCAACAAAGCTTTGTGAGAATATGAAGCCAAATTAATATTTGGTAAAAGTTCAAAAGGTCAAATCGTCTTCAAACGATCTAACTAACCCTAACCTATGTTAACCCTCAGCCCCCCCCCAAAAAATAGAGAATTTTTTTTTGCATTTCTACATGTTTTAAGTGATTTCCAACCCCCCCCCAAAAAAAAAATTGTTACCCCCCCCCCGAAAAAAATTTAGAGAAAAAAAATTTTTTTTTTGCATTTCTACATGTTTTAAGTGATTTCCAACCCCCCCCCAAAAAAAAATTGTTAAAGAAATTTTTTTGCATTTCTACATGTTTTAAGTGATTTCCAACCCCCCCCCAAAAAAAAATTGTTAGAGAAACTTTTTTTTTGCATTTCTACATGTTTTAAGTGATTTCCAACCCCCCCCCCCAATTTTTTTTACCCCCCTCCCAAAAGAAAGAATTTTTTTTTTGCATTTCTACATGTTTTTAGTGATTTCCAACCCCCCCCAAAAAAAAAATTGTTGGAGAAAAAAAAATTGTTAGAGAGAAAAAAAATTTTGGGGGCATTTCTACATGTTTTAAGTGATTTCCAACCCCCCCCCCCAAAATAATTGTTAGAGAAAAAAATATTTTGCAACTTTTTTTTCAACAAAATTTTGATTTCTTTTTTTTTGCATTTCTACATGTTTTAAGTGATTTCCAACCCCCCCCCCCCCCAAAAAAAAATGTTGGAGAAAAGAACTATAACTGTCAGCACTGTTGACGTCATATTTAATGAATAAGATATAAGGTTTACTTGAGTGACCCAGCAGTATTGGCGGCGGAGGTTTTGCACTCTCCCGAGTGCTCCCCCTCTAGTTAACCTCCGCCATCGAAGATCAGAGGTTACTGTTTTCACGCCTTTCTGTTTGTTTGTTTGTTTGTTTGTTTGTGAACAGTATTACGGAAAAACTCCTTAACGGATTTCGACGAAACTTGGTGGGGTGATTAGGTATGGTCCAAGGATCATGCCATTAGATTTTGAACTCGGTCCAAAATCCAATATGGCCGCTATGGCGGCCATTTTGAAAAAAATATTTGAATTTTTTTTTTCATTTCTACATGTTTTAAGTGATTTCCAACCCCCCTCCCCCCCCTAAAAAAAATTTCTGCAACTTTTTTTTCAACAAAATTTCGATTTTTTTTTTTTGCATTTCTACATGTTTTAAGTGATTTCCAACCCCCCTCTCCCCCCCCCACAAAAATTGTTAGAGAAAAAAAATTTCTGCAACTTTTTTTTCAACAAAATTTCGATTTTTTTTTTTTTTTTTGCATTTCTTCATGTTATAAGTCATTTCCAACAAAAAACATGCCAAAATTATAATTGCGGCTGATTTTGGAACTTCAGGTGGATATACCCACGTAAAATCAATTTCTGTCTCAAGGAACCAGTTATGACGAATGAATTGAGTATTTAAAGTTAAAAGTAAAAGGAAAGTTGCAAACTATAACTCTGTGAGCACTGTTGACGTCAAATTGAATGAATAGGATATCAGGTTCACTTGAGTGACCTAGCAGTATTGGCGGCGGAGGTTTTGCACTCTACCGAGTGCTCTCCCTCTAGTTTTGGTAGTTTTACCAGGAGGAGGTTACTTACGGACATTGAGCGCCCTCAGGAAATATGGGGGGACATGTTGCAGAAAGAGCGGGGGTAGGGGAGGAGGGGTGAGACCAGAGAGGAGATGGTAGAAGACAGAAAGACCACTGACCCGCCTGCGGTGAGAGCATGAGAGACCCAAAGACAGCCTCACCACGTTAGATACCAAAGATTCTAAATGCCTTGGTTTCCACAGCGTGAAGCCGAGAAACGTGAAAGGCAGGAGCACCATCCCAGAGGGGAGAGCAGTACTCCATCAGGCTGTGGATGAAAGCTTTGTATGTGGTCAGGAACTCAGGTGGGCTGAGGAAGGACAATGGAGGATGCCCATTCAGCGACTGGCTTTGCAGGCCAGTTTGGAAATGTGCCTTTTCACGGAAAGATCATGGCAGATAGTGGGACCCAGAAGCTTGAATGAAAGGACTTCTTCGAGTGGAATGTTGAGAAAGTAGATGGGGGGGGGGATGGTCCAGATGGTCCTTTCGGAGAGACAAACTGAGATTGTGAGATTTGTCAGGATTGAAAGACACGTTCCATGTGTTGGACCAGTTTGTGATTTTATCCCGAACGGCAGAGAGCGAAGAAGCTGATGCTTGACAATCTGAGAGATGACAGATGGTACGGCAGAGGGTGGAGTCATCAGCAAAGAGATAAAGAGGATTTTCCATAGTCGGAGAGATAATTGATGAAAACCAGAAAAATAACAGGGCCCAGAATACTGCCTTGAGGAATTCCATCCTGGACAGGAAGAGAGGATGAGAGAACTCCATTTCGGGCCACACGATGACTGCGACAGGAGAGGAAGTCTGTGGGACCATGAGTGGAGATGGCCTTGGATACCACAGGAAGAGAGTTTGGTGAGCAGGGCAGGATCCCAGACTGTATTGAAAGCACACAATATGTCTAGGGATAGGAGTCTGATTTCATGTCTGATATTGAGGACCTCCATCCATTGTTGAGAGAGCAGAAGCAGCAGATCCAGCATGGAGTGACCTGTTCTGAACTCAAATTGATGATCGGAAATCAAACCATTGGATAAGAGGAAGGATTTAATGTCTGAAGCGGTGTTGGATTCCGTAACCTTGCTGATGATTGAGAGAAGGCTGATTGGTCTGTAGTTGCAGGGATCTGTTTTTGCACCTCTTTATGTAGAGCGGTAATGTTTGCTGATTTCCAAGCAGATGGCCAATGACCTTGAGCAAATGAGAGGGTGAATAGAACAGAGAGAGGGTGAGAAAGAGCAGCGGAGCAGGTTTTTAAGACACGTGGGCTGATGCCTTCTGGACCGGTTGCAGAATCTGATTCGAGGTTTGACAGAAAGCTCTCCACTTTGTCAGGAGAAAAGTACACAGATTCCAGGAATGGGTGTGACTGGGTAAGGTGAGTACAGAAAGCGATGGGTTTGGGACACAAGATTTAGATAAAAACACGGAGTTTAGGCATTCAGCCTTTTCACGTGCAGTGTCAGCTGTGCGACCATTTGAGGTCAGGGAAGGATGGAGGAGGAGCAAACACCAGAAATAGACTTAACGAGAGGCCACCCGGATTTGGAGGAGGGAGAGAGGTTTGAAAGTTCGGACTTGAGATTAGAAAGATGTTGTTTTCTGGCTTTCCTGAGGGTAGATACACACTTGTTCCGAGCTTTATGGAAAGAACTGAGATTACCCTCAGTTGGATTTACTTTCCATGAGACAAAGGCAAAATGTTCCCATGTGATGGAACCTTGCTCTCTCACCATGCAGAATTTCATCATCGCACAAATTAATGAGGCAACAGTGGTCTTTCTACAAAATGGACATAAAATGTTATGCAGCCACTTTCAGTAACTTTTGAACTGGCACTTTAAGATTAAAGTGAATAATCGGGATTGTGCTTGAAGTTTTCAAAAGCAATGCCTCTTCATTCCATTGCCATTCCTGTAATATGTTTGGAATTAGTTTGCAAGCACAGACTGTGAAGCACCATTAACCAAACTGCTTTGCCCTGCAGCTACACAACCACGCAACACTGATATCACTCTCTGCTCCAGCACAACACCATGATTGCAGGCAATTATTTGAGTTGGGAAGGCCACAGAAAGCCTTCGAAGCTGAATAAATAAACCTTGTTTGTTTGTTTGTTTAAATTTATATGGGTTTGCATCGGCTTGGTAAATAGTGGGTTATACATTTTTCACTTCAATAAAAGCAGCAATAAATATCTGACATGTTTATCTGGATGGCAATGCCAAAGGATCAAATCTCAGTGATCATTTCAAGATACTTAATGGTGCCAAACTGCTGCAGGCAATAACTCTCACGAATCGACCTTGAGTGGCCAAAACATTAATACAAAAAGGAAAGCTTTTATGAAACAAAAAAAAATTCCTCGAAAGATTATTTATGATAGATATTCCATAGAAGGTGAGAGATGTTTATGTAAGCTATTGCCGATGTAATTATAAAATAGTAGTTATGTCGTCGAGATCCCTAAAGGCGGAAAGAAAATTGGACAAATGCGACAGTGAAAAATTATGTTTCAAGGAGATATTGAAACATTAATTTCCCATTGAAGACCAACTCATGAACTCGAATCTATATGTGATGTGACATCATTGCAGTTGAGTGATGAAGCCATGAAAGCATCACAATCACAACATATCTTGACAGATACAAGACAAAGACAACTTAGATGTCGCGGCAATACAATTAGTGTTGCATGTTGAGCAGGTGCCAAAGTAACAAGATTACCATTTCTTGAGGTACCGCACATATGTTCATGGAAAGACGTGTATTATTTCGAGGCATATTGTGTTGTGAATTTGGTTATAGATTCTACTCAATTAGCCTGTTAATGCTCTCATCTGAACCCCTGTCTCATGATGCAAGAAACATAGGTTCAAATCACATATGCCATATGCATTAGTCCATTTCCCTTGTCGTTCATGTAAAAACGTGTATTGTCTGCTCATGTGTTTGTCCAGTATGTTATACATGTACAAGCTACTCCATCGATCATTAGTAGATCAAAGTGTAAAAATAAACATCTACCCACCAATGTTAAACTCAATCTTCCATGTCGTTCATAAAAGTTCAGCCCTCCCATTTTGGAGGTCAAAATTAGGCTTTCTGTTTGGCCGAGCTACCCCTCTGAACTGTGATACTTATTCGATCGCAGGCTGAGATTAATTAAAATGTGTGAAGAAAATGTGAATCATCCACTGTGCTTCCGCAGCACAGTGGGATCGACCTGAGTACATTCAAGCGTGTATGTAGTAGAGCTCGTCATTCTTACAATGAAAATTTGCAACTTTTAAATGTATTTTCTCTGCTACAGATAATAAGTTCTTTTGAATATGTGTTTATAGTGTTGAAATTGTTCCCGCCCCCCTTTTTTTTCTTCCGATCTCTACCGTTTCCTTTGTCCTGTTGTGTCCTGATCCGTTCAGTGTTCCAGATTTTATAAGAGCCTCGACTCCGTATGTCTCACAAATTCATGAAAGAGATGTCTTAACAATCAAAGGTCATTACGTTATTGCCTTCGTCACCGAAGGTGGACACTGTTATGTTTTCACCCCTGTCTGGTTATTTGTCCGTCCGTCTGTCTGTCTGTCTGTCTGTGATCACAATATCGAAAAAAGTTGTGGACTGATTCGGACGAAATTTCGTGGAGAGGATGGTCGTGTGACAAGGATGAACTGATTAGATTTTTTATGAAGATCGGGATCCGGATTTGAATACTAGAATTTTTTATGTGATTCTTCACTATTGAACGATAAGACCAAAAACGATTTCTAGCACGATATCTCAAAAAGCTGTTGACGTACTTGGACAAAACTTTGTGGATGAGTTGGGTAGTTGACAAGAACAAGCCAATTACATTTTGGTTCAGATCAGCATATCCGGCCTATCAGTAGGAAACAAAACGTAAACTGTTCAGCCTTTCCGAGGTATGCACTCCACCGAGTGCCCTTCCCATTTTCATCATGTAAATCTTGTGTTTTTATTCCTCCGCTGACGAAGTCGCCGAAGGGATTATGTTTTTTTAGTTGTCCATCCGTCGGTTCATATATCTGTGCAAATTTTCTCCATTTTCTCTGCAACTGCTTATCCGATTTACACAAAAATTTTCACCTGAGGTGCAGCTACTCATTTAGAATGTTTTAATGATAATTATGACGTCATAGGTCACGTGGTGTGGCAGTCATGTTGGAAAAAAGGAAAAAACTTTGGACCTCTGTATCTCTGATACCACTGCAATGGAAAAAATCGAAACTTGGCACATGTGAGGTACTCCCCATGGGAAGAAAAGAAGTATGATTTTTTTTTTGATGATGTCATAAAAAAATTATTTCTCTTGGACCGCTTCATCAATCGATATGAAAATTCACGATTATGATTATGATGTGGAATATGTTTTAAATTACAACCTGATCGGACACATGGTCTGGCAGCCAGAATTATTTAATATTTTGAATTTGGGTTCAGAGATTTAAATCAAACTTGGTACAAGAATGTATAACAATGTAATAATTTTGGCAGAGGAATATCTGGTGAGGTCGCGAAGTCGAAGAATGCCCTTCTCGTTCATTCATAATTTCCGATTTGGAGTTTTGGTCATTCTTCAGTTCTGCAATGTATGTATGCGCCATCCCTAAAAGGTAAAGGAATATTACATGATGACTGATGTTGCAGTGTACATGAGAATAGGCCTGTGAGTAACCGTCAAAATAAACTGCTATGAAACCAGTGCAGTAACTAATACTTTGCGGTGGGAAGAAATGGTCGACATTGTGCAATAAGCCACGAATATTTAGATAAGAGTGATCATTGTAAATAGTGGTGGCAGATGTTCAAAAAGCAACTGAATAAATAAATAAGGATGATGCTGAATCACTTGGCCTATTATTCCCTTGTCACAGAGAAGATGGAAGCCTCTCTGTGTTCTGCTGCCTCCTTTCTGGTCTTCTTCCTTCTGTTGTTTCTGTGCTCTGCTACCCCCGACCCCCTCCAGTTTTCTACAGGTCATATGTGATCTGCCAGTAACCCACTTCTGGTGAAAATCCCAAAAGCCAGGCGTATTATTCACCCCCCACTAAATTGTTTGTCTTTTCTTCCATCTGTGGAACCAACTTCATCAGTGTGATCCATCTCATTCTTCCCTCCAGGGCTTCAATATGGGTTTTCACCTCATCCTCAGATGATCTGCCATAAAAACCCATGTGATCTATTATACCCTCATAAACCCTCACCAAGACACCCAGTTCCTTTCCAGGTTACTGTGTTATCTCCTCTCTCCCTCCACCCACCTTTCTGTGTCTTCAATTTCTGCTTCATCCACAGTTTTCTCTTCTTTTTTCTACAAGAGCAAAGCTCATTGAAGATAAAGGTTAAATTAACAGTGGGGCAGCGGGGCAACAATTGTGAGCAACCGATAAGGGAATACATGACCAGGAAAGGACAAGAGAGAGAAAGAGAGGGGGGGGGGGAGAACACTGAAATCTGCAAGTAAGGAAGGGTTAATGGAGGTAATAAAGATCATGGGTCAGGATGGGAGATGACGCAAAGTGGCAGTGCACTGCCTGCTTAAAGCCCGAGAGGGAAGAGAGAGACAGAACACCCTCTATAATGCAATTCCATCGATAGGAGACATGAGGATTAAAAGATTTGAGCTGTGCAGTCAGCCTGGATTTTGGAAGTGTCATCAGGGGTTGGGAATATTCCAATATGGATGGAATATTGGATGCATCATGGAATATTCCAATAATTTTGAGAGCTTTCGAGAAAAGACAGCTGTGATGCAGGAGCACCAGACTGCAGTGGAGAGCGGTGCTGCCATCACATATGGAAAAAGGCCTTGTAGACGATAAGTAGCTCTGATTTTCTGAGGAAAGACTTGAATCGACAGAGGATACCCAGTCTGCGGCTGGTTTTGGAGGCCAACTTTATAATGTGGTCAGCTCAGGAAAAGTCAGGGCTGATTGTGAGCCCTACAAGTTCAATAGACTTACTTTCCAGTGTATAACCAAGAAAATAGATAGTTGGGTTTGCTTGACAACCATTCCTAAGCAATAGGGTGAGACTGGGATTTTTCAGCATCGAAGGACATGTCCCATTTATCAGACCAGAGTTTAATCATTTCCAGAGAGAGAGAGAGAGAGAGAGAGAGAGAGAGAGAGAGAGAGAGAGAGAGAGAGAGAGAGAGAGAGAGAGATAGATAGAGAGAGGAGATAGAGAGATAGAGAGATAGAGAGATAGAGAGATAGAGAGATAGAGAGATAGAGAGATATATAGATATGTAGTCTGCCTAGCAGGAGGTTGGCATACTGGATGACACAATGTGTTGTCGTTTACAAAAAGAAAGAGAAGGTTTCAAGGTCATTTGTATGCATAAGAAACAAGACTGGACCCCAAACTCTGATTTGGGTATCTCCAGCCTTCACGAGGAGAGGAGAGAAAAGGGTTCCAATGATGACAACAAATTGACTGCCTGAATAGAGGAAGGAAGAAACCTAGGAACAAAGGTGGCCTTCTACGCCACTGGTAGAGAGCCCGACGAGCAAAGAGGGATTCCAGACTGTGTCGAATGTCCGAGATATGTCCAGGGATCCAGTCCTACCCTGTTTCCTTTTGAGGGATTCGGACCATTGCTGAGAGAGTAGCCGAAGCATGTCCAGCTTTGAGTGAATGGGGCAAAAATCCAAATTGATGATCATAAATCATATTGTTTGAAAACACAAAATACTTGACGTCAGAAGCAATGATGCATTCCATGACTTTACTTGTAAATGGAAGCAAACTCACTGGTAGAGAGTTGGCAAGGTCCCTTTGAGCACCCTTCTTTTGAGCGAGAGTGATGTTTGCTGACTTCCATGCAGAGGGGAGGCAGCTAAAAGTAAACAATGTGAATAGGACAGACAGGGGCACCTGTCTGGGCTGCGAGCAGTCCGAAACGGGAGCAGCCGAAAGAAAAAGAAGATATGTATATATATATATATATATATATATATATATATATATATATATACATATATATATATATATATATATATATATATATATATATATATATATATATATATATATATATACATATATATACATATATATATATATACATATATATATATATATATATATATATATATATATGTATATATGTATGTATATATATATATATATATATATGTATATATGTATGTATATATATATATATATATATATATGTATATATGTATGTATATATATATATGTATATATATATATGTATATATATATATGTATATATATATGTATATATATATATATGTATATATATATATATGTACTGATATACATACATATATATATATATATATATATATATATATATATATATATATATATATATTACATGCCGCTGTGGTGACTCCCGTGGCTCCCTCAGCTGCCGAACATCGCATCCCAGACATTCACAGGCAAGCAAGAACGTCCCGAGTGTACCTTTAGATACAAACTAATGCTGACTTGCCAATCTACTAAGAGCTATGATTCCTCCAAGACTTCGATTTGAGTCAAGGAAGCCTTTCTGGATTAGGGGCCAGTATTAATGATAAGGAATTGTAGTGGCAGCAACGGGAAAAAAGCATCAGTCCAAAATTGCCAGCTAATTCAAGATCCCACGAACGAGCCCCCAGGCTTTGATCTTTAGATATGTCAATGGGGTGGTCTTAACTGACGGTGAACTTTATATGCAAGGATCGCCCATCATATGTGTAAGTGGAAGCAAACTGAGAGCCCAGTGTGTATCTGTGGCCATCAAGATCAGACAGTCGTACATGTTCTACAGGACATTGTGTAGAGGAGATTCAGTGGGTCCTTTGCAGAACTAAACAAAACCAGTAGAAGGGCTTTCGGAAGAGCGCATAGCTCCCCCATGCAATGCCTGATCCACGAGAACATACCGGGCCAAATACATTTTTGAAATATCATGCGATATTATATATCGTTTTTGGCCTTATCTCTCAATGGTGAAGAATCACTTTTTGAATTAAATTATAATTCTCATATCCAGATACGGATTCGGATCTTCACCAACATCGAATCAATTTGATCTTGTCACACACCCGGCGTGTCCACCAAGTTTCATCCGAATCCATCTCACAACATTTTGAGATATCGTGCATCGTTTTTGGCCCTATCTCTCATTGGTGAAGAATCACTTTTAAAAAGTCTAGTAGCCGAATCCGGATCCGGATCTTCATCAAAATCTAATCAGTTCGTCCTTGCCACACACCCAACCTTCCCACCAAATTTAATCCGGATCCGTCACCAACTTTTCAAGATATCCTGCACACAAACAAGCAAACAGACAGAAAGGGGTGAAAACATAACGTTTCACCTTCAGTGGCAGAGGTAATTATGCTGTGATGAAATGGCTATAATTTCTAGATATTCAATCATAATTGTCTAAAATATCATATGAAAGAAGAAAGGCAGACAGAGGGAGCAAAGAACAGCAGAGCAGGATTTGAGAACAAGGGCACTGATGCCATCTGGTGCCATCACTGAAACAGGGTGAACATCAGAGAGAACTTTCTCAATATTATTGGGTGAGAAGGCCACTGTTCATTAGACAGTGAGTATGTTGTGGTCAGATGGGTTGGGTACATTGTATTTGGAGGCAAAGACTGAATTTAGACATTCTACCTTATCTCGGGCAGAGTCTGCAGTACAGCCATTTGAAGTGAGGGGAGCAAACACCAGAGACTGACTTGATAAGGTTCCACCATGATTTGGAGGAAGGGGACTGGTTGGAGAGTTCAGTCTTTCGATTCACAAAATGACGTTTTCTGGCTTGCCCTAGGATGGACACACACTTGTGAGCCTTACAGACTCATCATACCAATGTCAAGAGGATAGATAGGAAAATCTCAGACTGAATAGGATAAACCAGACCATGAGAGATGTAATGCTTTCACAAAAGTCTACCAACAAAGAATCAATATCAGGTGTTGTGGAGATGATGATGATGTGGAGAATCAATAACAGGTCTCTTATTCTTCCCCTCACACATCCTTCCTCAAAGTTCCACCCCCCCCCCTGTTGTGCCCTTCTATTGTGCTGTAGGTGTGTTTTCTCACTTTCCACTGTGTTCTCGCTGTTCTGTTTTGTTTTGTAACTCTTCCATTAACTTTGACTTTGGATACAAAAAGGATAGTTATACATTGGCCTGCAAAATTATTCACCCCTGAACAATAATGCCACATTCAGATGAATTACGAATTATGTTGAAACAATTTTTCCAAATGAACTATTTTATTCATAAATGAAGATATTAAACTAAACACTGTTACAGTTGAAGGAGGTTATATGTCAGGAATACCTACAAAAAAACATGAACAAATCAAAATTCACTGGTTGTAAAAGTATTCAGCCCCTTTCGGTCAGCACTTGGTGGAAGCACTTTTTACAGTAATGACTGCGACGAGTCTTTGGGTTGCTTTCCACCAGTTTTTCACAGTGAGATGGTGAAATCTTTACCCATTCTTCACGTGAAAATTGCTCCAGTTCTGCCAAGTTGGATGGGGATCGTCGATGGACTGCAATCTTCAAGTCTCGCCATAAATGTTCAATTTGGTTCAAGTCAGGACTTTGACTGGGCCACTCAAGAACATTTATTATCTTCTTATTCAGCCACTACAGTGTAGATTTAGCTTTGTGCTTCAGATCGTTGTCCTGCTGAAATGTGACTCTTCTCCCCAGTTTCAGATTCATTTCTGACTGAAGCAGGTTTTCATCAAGGATTCTCCTGTACTTTACACCATCCATTCTATCCTGCCAAGCTTGTCAGTCCCTACTGATGAAAAGCAGCGTCGGTGAACACCAATCTTCAAGTCCATCCACATATTCTCAGTGGGATTCAAATCTGGGCTTTGGATGAGCCATTCAAGAACTTTCATGTTCTAGTTTTGAAGCCATTCCAGTGTTGCTTTGGCTGTATGCTTGGGGTTATTGTCTTGTTGGAATGTAAACATTCACCACAGTCTAAGGTCTTTTGCACTCTGAAGCAGGTTCTCCTCATGGATTTGCCTGTATTTGTCTCCATTCATTGTTTCCTCGATCCATACAAGTCTCCCAGTCCCTGATGCTGAAAAGCATCCTCATAGCATGATGCTGCCACCATCATGCTTAACAGTACAGATGGTGTTGACTGGGTGTTGTGCAGTGTTAGGCTTGCGCCAGATGTAACACTTTGAATTTAGACCAAAAATTTCAATTTTTATCTCGTCCGACCACAAAACTTTTCTCCACGTGCCTGCAGAATAATTAAGATTCTTTTTTTGCAAACTCTATTTGAGCTTTTCGATGCGTCTTTTTCAGTAATGGCTTTTTTCTTGCTGCCTGTCCATAGAGGCCAGCTTTGTGAAGGGAACAGGATATTGTTGATTGATGAATACTGACCCCCATCTCGGACATATAGAGTCTTGCAGATCTTTCAAAGTCATTGTTGGATTTACAGTGACATCCTCAACCAGTTTCCTGATTGCCCGGCTGGTGAGTTTGAATGGGTGACCAGATCTGGGTACAGTCTTGGTGGTATGATACGTCTTCCACTTATTAATGATGGAGTTCACCGTACTCAGAGATAATGAGTGACTGAAATCTTCTTATAACCCTCTCCTGAATGGTGCTTCTCCACCACTTTATGTCTGACTTCTTTGGAAAGCTCCTTGGTCTTCATGTTCTGCCTTGTTGGTTGATCAAGTGAGTTTCACCTTAAAACTCCTTAGATAAGTTGGGGAGCTCGATTTCTAAGTGAAACCATTGATTATATTCAGGAGAAACCAATTGCATTTATTTTGTAACTTCTCAAACAAATCATTTGCTCCTGAAGTGATTTGGGGTTGATTAGGTAAAGGGTTTCAATAGTTCTGCAACTGAGAATCATCTGATTTTTTATGTTAATCTTACTTATTCACATTCTATCTGCATTTTTTTAGCTTTATCACTTTTGATTAGCTTGTGAAGACTTTATGTTAAATTTGATTTGAAAGCATCATGAAATTATCTCAGGTGGCATCAAAATGTGAAAACTTTTGAGGGGTGTGAATACTTTTGCAGGCCACTGCCATTCCATCACTGCTGACTTTGCTCACTCTCACCTGGAACTTAAAGTTTCTTACTTGGGAGGGAATTATAGAACATTTTAAAACATTGGAGGTCCAACATCTCTTGGTCACTAGTGATTTTTCATATCCTGCATTGGGAATTGGATGACTTTATTTATTGTGCATAATATTCCAACTATTGTTGTTCACCTGAATGATGTCTGAAAGATGTCACCATTCATGGCACCATTGATGTCACCATTCAGAGCTCATCACACCATGGATTATTTTTTGTTCGATATTTTGCAATGGATTTTGCAACCAATAATTTTGTTTTGGAAGATTTTTTTTATTTTATTCTTATTTATTTTGAATATTTTGAAGAGTACTTCAGAGCCATTTACATAACACGTGTTAAATGATGGAACACCTCACAAATAATGTACTTGCCATTCAGTCTGGATTAGACCATGTACTGTCATTCTATTGATTCCCAGGTCAAACAATGAGTTCAAAGATTACACGTCCTTCATATTTAATAGATGGTGTTCCAGATGAAACACATTGATTTTACACATTTATTGAAAATCACCGATTCATGACAACAACATAAACCTGGCACCAAAATACAAAGATAAGTCGAGTTTTATGTTCAACATGACAATCGTTGCAATTATGTATCGATATTCACGTTGTCCATAATTTTACCAAAGTGTCTCGACTCACATTTTTCAGGTCATGGATAGTCCTCGGGGCTATCTTGTGGACTTGCTCATTGAGGAATTCCCATCAGAGCACACAAGGAATTTGGTCTGGGTTTGATGGTGGCCAGGAGAGCCCTTTTGCAAAACTGCAGGGAAATGGTTGACATGACCCTGATACGAAGTTGGAAATGTAGGTAATCCAAGATATTATCCGTGGTGTGCATACGCATCCCATCCTGTTGAAATCATTTGTGTCCTTTAGGAAATGTTGATGTAACAATTCAATAAAGTAATGTGTCTGGGGCATTTCCGTATAGCCATTCCCATTAACGTAATGATGAAAGGTTTGTAGAGGGTATGCAAAACGTAATATGAAACAAAACTCTGGCCCTGCCTCAAGAGTGGTACCAGTTGTATGTTTTTTTTAAAAAAAATCATTATTAGTGTTGCTGTTTTGGATGACCCTGGGGAGTTACATCCAACACATAAAACAACCCTGGAGTTGAGATATATTGGTAGCATTTTATTGAGATAGATTACCTTTCCTCTTGTATCAGTAAACAGAGAAATGTGTTTTGTTTGTGTGGCAGGCTTGAATCAATGTCAGGGTCACGTGAAGCCATTTCCTTGCAGTTTTTCCTTGCATTAGAAGGAATCTTCTAATATCTCCCCCCCCCCCCACCTATCCCTCTGAATCTCTCATTCTTTGCACCTCTTTTCAGTGCACCTTGCAAATTTTACAACACACAAACCTGAATTTCATTACAAAGCCAAATCTTCCGGTAGCACCAGAACATCCAGCAGGAAGAACCGCCCGATGGAATAAGGAGGTCGCCGACTGGGCATCCTCCATCATCTAAATCATTCCTTGGTAAACCTGAGCTCCTGACCACATAAAAAGCTTTCATCCATAGCCTGATGGAGTACTGCTCTCCCCTCTGGACTGGTGCTTCTGCCTCATACCTTTCTTCTCTTCACGCTGTGGAAATCAAGGCTTTTAGAATCACTGGTATCTCCAAAGATGAAACTGAGTCTTTGGGTCTCTCACTGTCTCACTGCCGGTAGGTCAGTGGTCTTTCTGTCTTCTACCATCTCCTTTCCGGCCTCGCCCCCCCCTACCCCGCTCTGTCTGTGATATGCCCCCCACCCCCATATTTCTGCATGGCGCTCCAGCAACCCCATTCTGGTGAAACTTCCAAAATCAAGAATCACTGCTCACCTTCACTCTTTCATTCCTCTTTTTTTTTTCCCCACCAATGGAACAAACTCCCACACTCTCTTCAATCCCACTCTTCACCATCTCTTATCTTCCCCCATCCAAAACGATGATATTTTATACCTCTGTTAATCCACCCCATACCCACCTCATTCAAATTCCCTGCTTTCCTTCCTGAAAGTCCATGTAGTGTCCATCTTCTTTACCACGTGTACCCTGCCCCATCCATCTCCCTTCCACAGATCTAATTTCTCTGCTCCCGACTGTTTTGTGCTTCCCTCTTGTCTCCTGCTCCCATTGTTATATGTTCTGTGTTTTAGCTCCTATACAAGTCTCGACAATATATACAAAAAATATATATGGGCGGGGTTATTGGAGGACAGTTTTCCTGAGCCAGGAGCTTGACCAATGAGCATGGTTTGACCACAACTGCACTCGACTGCAAAAGCCATACCTTTGTATGTAAGGAACAAGTTGCGCTGGGACGCTGACCACGCCTCAGCCAAGGGCTTTATAAGTCCGGGTCAACTAGAATTCGGAGTCGTGTATGTCCAGGGAGCAACAGGAGCCAGAAGTAATTCTCCAGGAATGAGCCGGCCAAATGTGAGCCACTGCGCTGACAGGCTTTGGAGGGAGTGAGCAAGTGCGAATGAGGCGAGTGGCGAGTCGCCACAGGGTGAGTACAAACGAGCCGCAGAGCTATTTCCCTGTTCGTACCGGCGATTGCACACTGATTTACATGATCTTTCTCTAGCTTTCCCTAATCATTCACTTAAAATGCAAAAACAAACCAATGATTTCACCCTCGACTCGCTCACAGCAGGGTGAGTGATGCATATTCATGATTTCATGAATATGATGACAAAGCATTCACTGCATTTCTCCCCAACAGCACATTACACCATCACCATCTCTTCTCCCCCCCCCCTCCCTTTTTCACATCGGAGGCTGGTGTCGGGTGAGCCAGGGGTTGCCAATGAACCCCGCCTTCTGTGTCTCGCTGTCTATCACTCTTACTTATCTCATTTCCTGGAGTGAATGAAGTGCCTATGTCTATGGTTTCATTGATAAGCTGATTGCCGAAAGGGCTTACATTTATAATGGTAAGACTTTCTTTCATGACACTGTATTGCCTGTAAATATGCACTATTTGTTTAACAAGACCTTTCGTTTCCATCCTGCTCAATTGTCTCTTTCTCTATTGGTTAGACACTCATGTGTAAATAGTGGATGTGAGTTTTGCCCGCTGATTTGCTTCAGTCAGACTAGCCGATGTCCCACTTACGGTTCAGCTTGGCCAGACTGGATTTAAATAGGAGTGGGCCATCGAGAGCACGGTTCCCTCTCTGCAGTAATTAACTTGCCGGGAAGGTAAAGTGGGAATTTGAGTCGAGGACCTCATCTAAGTTAATCATCTCAGATGCGTCTGAAGTTGCTTTTAAACCCATCATGCTGCAGCGTTATCTGCGGCTCGTCGACTTCAGGGTCAAAAGTCGGGAAGTGGATCTGAGAGACCAGTCGTGACCCAGCTGGCAAACCTGTAACAATATGAAACAAAACTGTGGACTGTGCCTCTGTCGGGTGATACCAGTTGTATATATACTGAACAAATATATAAACGCACCAACCTAAATATCTAAGTCAAGATTGCCATTATGGGAAAATGGTCAAACCGATGATATGTTTGAGCAATGGTTCCTTTGTTTTGCTCAAGACAGATGTTCCCATTGAAATTGACCACTCTGAGTGTGTGGACTCACACGTTGAGTAATCCTTCCCATGAGCACCATGGGGCTTGACAGAGTGATGGTCAGTGAGCGTGACCAGGACACAAACACTCCCTATAGCTTGCCCTATAAAAGGCCTCCCCAAAATGTGGACTGGTGCCAAATGTCAACACGCCACAGATGTCACAAATCTTGAGGGAGCGTGCCATTGGCATGCTGAATGCTGGGACGTCAGTACGGGCCGTTGCAGCACACTTCAATGTCCACCACTCCACCATTAGCCGCCTGAGAACGCGCCTCAGAGAGACTGGAAGCACCGTGAACCGCCCACATGCCCGGCGACCACGTGTGACCACCGCCGGTCAGGATCGTCACATGAGGCTGCAACATCTCCGGGATCGACTCCGACCGGCCACGAGGACTGCCGATGAGACTGTCGGGCTGCATAACAGGCGCATTTCAGCCCAGACGGTGCGTAACCGCTTGAGGGAGGCCAAGCTTGAGGGAGGCCAAGCTTGAGGGAGGCCAACACCCGCTAGTGACTGTGTGAACTCTGACAGTGACACCTCGGTTGTGTCGGCTGTTGTAGCGCAAAGACTGTCGCCAGAATTCTCAAGGAACTCTTTGAAATTTAATGCTCAATTGTCATGGATTCTATAACCAAATTGTTGTGAAGATTTAGTATTAATGAGTTCGAGGTAAAATAGTAACAATCGCTTGGTGCGTTTATATTTTTGTTCAGTATATTTTTTTTCTCATCATTATTTAATCAATAATAAAAATGTAACATCATGGTGTTTCATCTGGAACACCCTGTATGGAGTCACATGTTTCAGATGCAAGTATTTACTTGTAGCCATTGAATGCCCTCGATAAAATACAGATCACTGCCTCCTGGTTATATCCCTAAAGTCATGCTTTAGCTGACTTTTATGGTTTCAGAAGACAAACTGTCAGACTAACAAAGGCTTCAGACAACACATATGCAGACAGCCTAAACTCTAAAGCATGAATAGTACAAATGAAACATTGCTCTTATTCCAAATGGATGCATAATCTCTTGTCTGGAGGAACATCAAAAACAATGTATATACAGTACACTCCTCCAATATCGTACAACCTACAGTATATTTTAATTTCATACAACAAACAGTATTGTTTTTCATTTTACGTTTAGTTTTTGTAATGGGAGAAGGTGGGATTATAAATACGATAAATTTTAGTTAATTCTGTCAATATTAAATCCATTTATGCATGATCCAAGAGTCCTTCCCAAAAATATTGCATCATATCAATCAGTCAATCAATCAATCATTTTGGTTTATTGAGAACCTCAAACGCTTAACAAGGCATTCGAAACACTGATATTTGTCAAGTTTACAATCATAAAACAAACTTACAAATATATATGCATATATAAAAATGTATGCGTATATAGAATTAATAATAATCATCATATAAAATTACATGACAATGTATATTATGAAATGAAATAAATGTATAGAATAACAAGAGCTCAAGTGAGCACAATATACGCCCGAACAAGAAGGTATATACAGAATTGTGCTACTACATGGAAAACAGCATCCCAGTTGCCATGGCAACCACTTTAGGTGACGAACGTATGTCGCAACACACTGTCTCCACAGTCTGTACCTATGTACCAAATATGAAACGTGAAAGTTGAAAACTTTGGGAGTTAGAGTGCGGACAGGAACGGACGGATGGACGACCGTTATCACATAATACGCCCCGATATATATATATATATATATATATATATATATATATATATATATATATATATATATATATATATATATATATATATATATATATATATATATCGGGCGTATAAAAATGCATATTAGCCAGAAATAAAGAGATTTTAAATTGCAACAAAAGGTATCCAAGCTCAGAGTCCCCATGGCTCAACGCTCACTCAGTCAGGGCACACGGAGTGCTGGTATCAGCGATGAAATCGCCTGCACTGTAGCCACAGTTGTCCATGCGCCCAGGCCTTGCAAACAGGCCACGAGAACGAACCTGTAGACGCAAAACAGCAGGACCCCGCCGGCTCAGAACTCGGGACCATACACCCCGACACATCAACACAAGACCAAGTGTGTCCCACTCTTGCACCGAGCACTTCATTCATCTCGATGGAGAGCTCACTCCGAGCGCTGCATGAACTCCACCCACTCCTCCTCCCAGGCCTCGGTCATCATACTGGCATCCTACCTCTGTGACCACACTCGATTCTACCATTCCCGCAGGTTGGAGTGGCTTCGACGCAGCGTTGTCATCGTCAGGACCACATATTCAACAGATCGGTCACAGCCTCGGTGTTAGACTTGGAGAGATTTGGGCCACGTGGCTTGGAACAACTTCTCAAGTGAGATGTATGCTCGGGCACAGCCACCCTGCACGCTACGTCCTCGAGAGGAGGCCATGGCAAAGCATCTCCCTTGCGGTTATGATGGAACAAACCCGGATGTGGATGCGACGCAGCAACGTCAACGGCGATAATCACCTGCCGACATCATCACGTCTTTCTCTGCACTTGAATTGTGTTCTGCAAATCGTAACAATGGTAACAATGGTAACAAACAAGGTTTGTTCCATCATAACAATGTCTCTTATAATTCACAATCACAATATTGAGTTATGACATTTTCATTTGCAAACCTTTTCTTTTATGCATTTTCCACTTGATTTTTAGAGAACAATGCTTTCTATTTTTTTCACTAATTTGCTTTTATTCAAATATCAAAGACATTATATGGAGTTTCTCAATACTAGTATTGTGAAAATTGGCATGCAGAGATTATAGAGATATTCACAATTGAAGTGCAGTACTCGTGAAGGTTGGTAAGAAAGTTTTTACCTTTTTAAAATATATTCCAATGCCATTAGAGAACTCACACACCACTGGGGAAACATCTGACTGGCTGCAAACTCCACATGAAAGGACTGACATATATTCCGAGTTTCAGTGGCACAGGATGATTCCTTCGTGGTTGGAAAGAAAACGTGTTTTGACTTATAATTCTGATGTCATTGTGGATCAACTTTGCTGGATGTTCAAGCATTGAAAATTGTATCTGTTACGAATATTTAAAACACAATTCAACACTTAATCTACTCTTGAGATTCAGGCAAACCATAGAATAACCAAACTCGTGTATATATTGAGACACTTGCTTTTTAGAAATGAATTCCAACAGCAAGCAATGAGATTATTATATTCTGCTATGATAAGAGCGGGGACAATAGGAGATACCTGGCCAGGTGTATTGTGACAGCATAGGCCTGGTGTGCATTCTAATGTTACGCATGCATAATATTGCATGCATTCATTTTCACCTTTCCCCTCCTCTGCTCCCCTCTCATTAATTCCTCTTCTATCCATTCCCTTCTTCCTTTTCCCATCCTCCCTTCTGGGAAGCAGTCCTTCACCCCCCCCCCCTCTTTCCCCCATTCCCACCACATTACGCAATCTTCCCTCCCTATGAAACGTTATCCTCACATGTTCAACACACACACACACACCACGTTTGTGTAGCAAAGTATAAGTGAAAGATAACTGGGGATTTAAATAGCAAGAGTGAAACAGATTGAGGGTGTTGGATACTGAGACTGGCACAGGTACAACACCATAATGGCAACACATAGAACACTGTGCTGTGGTTCATTGATGAGAGAAAAAGTTTCTTGTCTGATGTACAGATCCGTCTTCTTCCTTTTGTTCAACTTAGTGAACATATCTTTCGTATGAAACTTCTTGCAATTCCCTCAACAAGAGAGCCCTCTGGTGCAGAAATTAAGATTACTGAACTTATAATCAGGACGGAGAAGTTTAGATCTTGTACATTTTCGCAGAAACTCTTTACTTCCCATTTGTCCATGAGCTAGACCATTTTCGGTACCACCAGAAGGGACCAGACGTAGATGGGTTTTGCTTTTTAATCACATGGTATGGAATGATAAAAAAATATGAGACTTGCCAGAGCAACAGCTTAATGAAAGAAATATGGCAAATCCAATATGGCGGCGAAAAAGCATTGAACTTACGAAAGAAAAGCTTATAGCTGAAGGATTCAATGAACACTTTACCTCATGCAGTCTTGAGAAAAATGTCATTGGAAGGGTCTTTCCAACTCTTGCTTTGCATTTCCGAGCACGATATATATTTCCAAGGATGATCTGCCACTTTGTCTAAATCTCCATATTCCCCTGCCGAGTGTGAATGGCAAATTTGATGAAGCTAGATGGTGTAAAATAGTGTAACATTTTGCCCAAGTACTGCGAAATAGTGTTTTTCGAAGTGTAAGCAAGGCAGTTTGTTTCCTACAGTGTTCAAGTCCTTAATTCCATTTGAATAAAATAAGCGTTTTCGAAGTTGCCGAAAAAACCAAAACAAACCACTTTTTCAGAAATTTACCACCGTTGATGCACTGTTTTTTTTATACCACCTTATTTAACATGTTATATCAGTTCCTCGTGCCTATTATTTGGTCCCTTATACTGGCTGTACATGCAAGCTGTATTCATCCAGATTCAGAATGAGTGAGGTTGATGAATTGTTTCTGGCCAAGAAAGATGAAGTGCATTCAGGAGAGACACATTTTCTGTGTATGCAGGAAAAGAGAGCAAATTATGAGGCTGCAATATGGTACTTTAGTATCAACAAGCTCAAATGAGCTAAGATCCTCGTCCTCTTAATGATGACGTCATAAAAACGAATATGACGTCATTGTGATGTATCAGGTTTGCGATAAATTATCTGTGCTAATGCCCGGCTTGATTCCCGCAAACAAAATTCAAACAGCTTGCCTGTTTCGGAGATAATGGCATAGGCGATTGCCATTAGCGGCGATATTATGACGTCAACTTTTTTTTCTCAGAAGAATTTCCAAAATCGGAGATGGTTACTGCCTGCATGTGGGCTTTCTGCATATACGTGGCAAGTTTCACGAAGATTCGATGAAAACTCTGGGTTGTGAAACAAAAAATGTCAAAAAAATAGGAATGACGTCATAAAAATTGATATGACATCATAGTGATGTATCATATGTGCGGTAATTCATCTCTGCTAATGCCCTGTTCGATTCCCGCAAACAGAATTCAAAAAGCTTGCCTAGTTTCAGAGATAATTTTTTCGGCGATTTCCATTAGCGGAGATATTTTGACATCATAACTTTTTTTCTAGGAGGATTTTTCAAAATCGGAGATGGTTACTGTCTGTGCAGGGTATTTTTACATATATATGCCAAGTTTCAGGAAGTTTCGATGAAAACTGTAGGCTGTGAAACAAAAAAGTCCACAAGAAGAAGATGAAGAACAACAACGTGAATAAGACTTAGAGATCCTCCACGAGGATCTAAAAATACTCCCAGCATTCAAAAACGTCCATTAAAACAGTAAGTTTCCTGTTTGTAATGATTTTCAATTTTGTTTGACTGCGAGACAAAACGACAAAGTTGCTACTCTGTACGCATGTGCACTTGGGACGAGATTGTGTTCAATTTGCCAAATTCAGAGCCAATGTACTACTAAGTTGCAGGTTGTTATTCCGATTTGTGTTCTACAGCATTCAAAATATATAAGGCTCAACGCAGGGAAGTGTGAGCAACAGTGTTTCAGGGAACCCTCATTGTAGAAAGTGGTCAGTGTGCCTAAATAGTTTACTAAACAAAATTTTGGAGGAGATATTCTAAAAAACCGTTTGAAAATCAATAAAAAATGTGTGGTCTTCCTGGTCTATATCGAGTCCTTCATGTGCTCACTCTGGGGAATTTGTAATGAAGTTGTCAATAAGGGCCTGTTTTTTATTTTCACATTTGTAAATTAATGACATTTCTTGTAGGGCTGACATAATTATTTCCATTGTTTATGCTAGTCTTGGTTCCCAGTATGACAAATAGCCCCAATATTATTTGAAAATAGAATTGGAATAGCTCGAAAAGGGTCTATCCATGTGAACTGACGGAAAATGTCGAAATTGACCATTTTCACACGAGAAGGCTCTTATTGGTGCCTATAAATTCCCTCGAGTCGAATCCGATAAAAAATAAATATTTTTTTCTCATGATATTGCTTGAAAGTTTCTTCGAGTAATAGTAAACTTTCATGTTAGGTACCATCAGGATTAGGGAACTGATATGACTCGGCTAGCAAATTGGGTTTGGTCAGTGAAAATCTCCACCGGTCCATCACATTTTGCATTTCAGTCAATAGTTTTGACTCATAACATGGCAATTAAATTGTTGTTGGTTATATACTCAAATACAATGGGAGTGGTTAATCTGACCAAGTATCATTCCCTTATTCCCCCTATTAGAGAAAATATCATCCGATGAAAATTTCTCCACCGGTCCGTCACATTTTCAGAAAGGTGATTATTTTCTGTGTAATTCCTGTTATTTTCCATAATAAATGCTTTTGATTATATTACTAAGCTTATTGATAGCATTGATGCAGTATTTTATTCAGGTTATCATTTCTGGACAATTTTGTGTTTTTGACCCTTCGAATGAGTCATCGATGAACTGACAGTCATTTTAAACAATGGTTCACATAGCATTATGAAACAATGGTACAAGCTATAAAACCCCGAAACTACAATGTTTTTGTCCTGGACCAATCATTAGAGCTGACTTTGCTGTTGTTTGAGTTGAAAACTTGCATGTCAGCCTGACCAAATAAAAAAATCCTACTCTATTTTGAAAATGATGACATTTTGTGATGACCAATCCTTTTTATAAACTTTTTTTTGCAAAATGTTCAGTGAATCTTTGATTTTTTTTATGCTGCAACAACTTCACTGTACATGAAAATTGATTTTTTTTTCACGACTTCTGAAACAATTTGGCTCACACTTAGCTGCTTTGACCCATAATTCAATTTAAATAAAGTCGTACCTCGATCATAGGCTGATGGCTGTAGACAGACAGACGAACAGAGAATGAACTAATTGCTTAACCCTGCTTTGCACTGTGCATGTGCGGTAATAAGCTTCCTTTCAAAATTTAGTACCTTTGATGGTTTAGGGCAAAAAAAGATCCCACTCCTTTTTCTTTAAGTCAGATGATGCACTGTCTCACCCTCATGGACCAACAGCTTATAGGGGCAATACCCCTGGGTACTCACCTGGTAGTGGCTGAATAAGAAAACCAGGGAACCACCGGTAGGTGTGGATGACCCATAAAATATGTAACGGAGAAGAAAGTAGATACCTATGGATGTTTTTTTAATGCCGTGAACAAACTTTGGTGCATCATGTGTGATGAATGTTGTGGTCAAGTTTCATCATAATTGTGTGTGGAGTTTCTGAGAAGAAAGCAAAACACCTATTTTGGGGGTACCCCCCCCCAAGAGACCCCCTTTCATAAGCACAGAAATTTCATGCGGTCAATACACTTTGGTACATTATGGGTGATGAAGGTTATGATCAGGTTTCATCAAAATTGTGTGTGTGGTTTCGGAAAAGAGAGCAAATACCTATTTTGGGGTGGTCAGAAAACTTCCCCGTAGACCTCCTTAATGAGCACAGATTTTGATGTGGTCAAAAAACCTTCGTTAGACATCAGATATGAAGCTTGTGGGCAAGTTTCATCAAAATTGTATGTTTGATTCAAGCGAATAATGACTGAAGTGTTTACGGACTGACTGACTCACTCATTCACTCACTTATGGACACTGCTCGATCGCATAAGCTCACCTGACTAAAGTTCAGGTGAGCTAAAAATGGTACTTTTGGAAAGCTAATAATCGATTTATTTTGTTGAAAAGTTGATAATGAATATTTACTTGGAACAGAAATTTTGTGTGTCTAAACATAAAGATGCATTTTTTTGAAAGCTAATCTTTCCAGCATTTAAGAAGAGGAAGCGGGATTATGAGCTTAATGCGGTGGTTCCAAGTTCCAACGGCAACATTTTATATTATTCCATGATGGCAGGAACCCTTTAGAATAACGTGTGACAGACACAGAAGGAGCACACAAAATTATACATCGTAATACTTCTCAAAGCAATAGAGAAATATATAAAAGTACATGGAAGGAGCACACAAACAATAACAACCACAGCCACCATGACAGCAGCAACAACTTCAACTACATGTTATAACCACCTTTTTTTCATGTATTTCACTTCATGTGACATCCTCATTGAGACTCAGATAGACATGCAATATGTTTGTGAAGAGTAATGCTGTCTTTTGATTAAACCTATCAGTGAAGTGACGGGTATGCAAAGCTACATTTATTAAAAAACTGATTTTTTGTTCCAAGTAAATCGATTATTAGGTTTCCAACGGTACCATTTTTATTATCGTAAACATGACGGATGGAAACATGGAGGATGCTTCTCCTTTTCCTCATATATTCGTATTTTACATATTATAATTGTATACTCTTGATATTGTATGTTGTTGTAAACTCAGATTCTGTGAAACTTCCCATTATCACGTCAAAATTATGTCATCAGGTCAGGTCAGGTCAGGTATGGGAGCATGTGCCAGAGCAGCGCGTCGCTGCGTCCACTTTCCGCCGGTACTCCAGGGGCCTCCGTCTGGCCATCCTCCAGGCAGATGCCTGACCCATCCCCATCTCCTTGAGATGCCGATCAACCTGCTGCAACCACGAGGCACGTGGTCGTCCTATCGGCCTCCTCCACTCACGAGACTCCCTCGCTGAGAGAATCTGGTGAGCAGGATCAGCGTCAGAGATCAGCAGGTGAGCAGGATTATGTCATCACTCAGAGATTACCTACAAAACATCTAAAGTAACAGGGATAACACAAAAAGGTTTCTCACCAATGCCAAAACATGTTAGATGGGGGAAATGCTTCCGTATTTATACTTAGAAAGAATACATTTGCAAAGTTTCCCTTGACTCCCCCTCTTATATTGTATTGCGTTTCCAGGGTTCAACAAATCCCTCACAAAAAATTGTTTTCAAAATTTCGTTTTCTGTAATATTTATTTAACACAAGTGGTCTTTACCTATCGTAACATCAATATCAACATCCTTGAAACAATGTTATCATCTTTTGTAGATTTCACAAATGGGACATCTGATATTCCGATTAATAGATACCAGACGACCCATGAACCCGTTGGGTTCCCGTTGTTAACAGCAGTTGATAAAAAAAATCATTTCAAAAAAAAAAAAAAGATAGTTCCAGCGAACTATACCGCTGAGGTTGTTTGCATTGTTCAAATCATCCTGAAGAGTACTTGACTCAATTGGGAATTTATTTTTTAATAATTTTTTCGTTGCACAATTTGAACGAAACTTGATACTGCACACCGCAGGTGAATGGTGAGTAAGGTGGCCATAAATATTTTGCGCTATCGTGCACTGTTTTGGCTGTTTTTCAGGAACATACATACATACCTACATACATACATACATTCCAACATACATACCTACATACATACATACATACAAGATGAGAGTTTTAGTAATATAGAGATAAATGTACAGGAAAGGCACATTGAAGTATCCGCTGCATGCCATCTGGAATACACAAGAACGATATTCTTGCCATCCGACAGCTCCTGCAAACTCGTGTGAGAAAAGTGTTGAAGAGTCTCGTTTTTAAAGGGGAACCCAAATGCTCAGACCACCTCCATGCTAATCTATCTCTTGATAACCTACAAAATCGATATGCTGTGTCATTTTCCGATTTGCAATTTATAAAGTAGGTAATTTTGAAATTAAAAGTCGAAACCATCTTCTTCACATTTAGCCGTGACGTCACATCCGGGCGTCCACTGCAATATTTATACCCTCTACGGGTTACATCGCGAAACAATTGAACTCGTTGTGGAACAATTATTTTCGATTTTTCACAAATATGCCCAGTTGATGCATCCTTGGTGTTTGTAGTAATATAAACCAAGATGGTTTCAGGCTACACCAATGGCCGAAAGACCCTAAGAGCATTGTTATGAAACAACAGAGATGGCTAGATCTTGTGGTTATCCGCCACAATTGAGAGAAGATGCCATCCCCATGATTAAGCGGAAGAAACGTCCATTGCTCAAAACTGTAACACTATCTCTTCCCAGCTACCAGCACATGTACACGGACAATTTGAGTGGTGGATGAAACGCATGTGTTTGCCTGCAGGGACATGACAGTGGGACACGGCACAGACACGACATGACAGTGGGACACGGCACAGACACGATGGTGAGACATGGACACGATGGTGGGACACAGCACGGCATGGCGTGGATATGATGGTAGGACACAGCACGGACATGACTACAGACACAAATGGTGTCCCGGGAAAGTGGATAACGGGATGATCCTGAAACACACAGGACACCTGGTCAGCCTGTGATGGTGGGACAAAGCATTTGTCGCTCATTATGTCGGCAGTTGTCCGTGTTGTGTTTCTGCTGGAGTAGTATAACTGATTTATCAATTAAAACAAAATCTCTTATAAACAGACGATTGAACAGAAAAACAAAACCTACCAATCTGTAGTGAGCATGCGACCAGCGTTTTCATCTTCACGAACACCTCCATTGTTGCCATCTTCATCTGAATTGCTCGCATAAGGCTCGAAACAATACGGCTCCATAATTCCCCCGAAAGTGTTTCCATCACTAATTTTGTCTCCAATCGTTTCTGCAAAATCCTAGTGATCAGTTTCAACATTCTGAGAACCTTCAGAGCTGCTGATGACGGTGGGATCAGTGTCGCAATCCAAGCTCGAAATACCCTGTTCCTCTTTGTAAAGCCACAATTTGGATATACAGTAGGTGGGTTTTCAAGCTGTGACGTCACTTGTGAAAATCGAAAATCGACACTTTTGGGCTTTTTTCAGCACTTTGTGATTGGCAAAAAAAAAATCTCAATTTTTTTTCCCTTCAAATTAGACTGCGATTAATGGTTTTCACAGGTTTCAGAAGAAAAGAAATTGCGTTTGGGTTCCCCTTTAAAGCAAGTTTTATTGACAAAATTTCTTTCTCAAGCACTTTCAATAGACTTTCATTAAATTGAAGGAGGCAGGTTCCCTCCTCCAATGAATACTCAACAAGGGACACCAGCCGTACAAAATCTCGAGCATTTGCTCTTTCTCTTGCATTTAAAAGGGTACAGCTTTGTTGTAAATGAGCACGATGACGATTTTGTACCGAGTCCAACAAGCAAGATGGTACTTGCCTTTTAATATAATCAAATGTGCAGCTGTTAATTTTAGCCTATGATGTTTTCATCCTGCATGTCCATCTTCATTTGTCTTTGGGACAGATCAGTACAGAATGTTAAAATTCCTGAAGCTTGTTGGAAGTGGTTCTTTCACAGAAGAGAGAACCATATCGATTTTTGATTTGAGACCATCTACATATTATACAGAAGTTGATGTTGTTGACCTCAATGTTGACTACTGGACTGTACTGAGCAGGTTGTCCATAAAGTCTTTGCACAACTTTGAACTTTTATAACTTTTGATGTGAAGACTGTGATTTCCCTTTGTCATGTTTTTATACGATAGATAAAAATACAATATATATTCGATCTGTTTCAAAACACCTGTTGAGTTAATATATTCCGTGGGTTTTACCAGCTTTGTGATGAACCTGGAATTTTCACGAGGTTTCTCAACGTGCGATGTTATTCACACATACATTTCTAAAATGAAGTGTGGACATTTCTCAACTTCTTATGTTGTATGATTTATTAGAAAAGCTTTTTCAACAAACTTTGAGCCTAAGGGTACAGGGGATGTTAATGAAATCATGTTTGTGAGAAGTCCATGTGGAAGGGTCTCCTGGGTGAGTTCTTCGACAAAGCTATAATGGGAAATCTGCCTGTGCATGAAAGGAAAAATTTTGAACCTCTCCACTCCATGCAACAGTCAACATGTTTGACTGTGTTGTAATTGAGCAATCAACCCTTCACATTACTCTCCAAATTATAGATATTTAAGCTACTTCTATGAGCAATGCCGTTCCTGATACATTGTCAGTCGTTCAAGAATGCAAACATCGTTATGAAGTGAATGCAAAATAATGCAAAATATGGCATGGTTCTGAAGAGCCACAGTCAAGGGAATTGTAACATGAACAATAGGAATATTGAGGGTGTATAGCATGCTTCATTCCATTTCCATGCCCCAAGATCAAATGAGACCAGTTACAAAAGATGGCCATCACTCTGGCAGTGGTGAGTAAAGCACTTGTGCAATACTATGTGTGCAATGCAAAATGATCTCAACAAGTTATCACTTGAAATACATACCCTGCGCCACCACCGGGTGGTGCTATATAGTACACATTTACTTTGACAATATGGATAGACTCCCTCCACCCCCCCCCCCACCCCTTTCCCTCCCAACCTCCTCTCCTGAACCCCTGTGACGACGACTTTTTTAATACCTAAAGCCTTCATTGGCATACCCCAAGTACAACCATCGAATATTAACTCACTGGTATAAAAGCCCATCAAAAGTGATGGGTTGGAGTTATTTTATTAAACTGGAAGATGTGATGTTTGGTCACAGGAAGCGTTATTTTAAAACACTACATGTACAAATGTGAGCCTATTTTCTTTATCTTCTGGGACGTTTCGTTTCAACGGTACAGCCTCGTGAGTGTGCCAAAGTCTGAAGCCTTGGCCTAGCGTCAGATGTGCTTGTATTTTCGTTCTTTATTGGACATCCCTGTGGTGAATTAACGTGAATCAAGGGACATGACGCGGGATCACATGTTGTGCGTCTCGCGTATAAGGGGAGGTCTCTGCGGCACGGGTGGATTGTCCCCGGGGCATTGCTATTGACATCGGCTGTCCACTTGATGCTCGTTAACTGAAGGTGCTCATTGACTGGTGAGAATGGAGATTATATCGAACTCCGTGCTTACGCGGATTAGTCTGCAATGGTTAACTGCACATGTATACGTTTCTGCTTATGTACTCCTAGCTGAACCTGTATTTCCTGGTGTGTCCACAGAAGCGGCTCCAATCAAATGGAATAAAGCCTAAACTCTGAAGGTTCATCTCTCGCTCTCATTTCAATTTATTCCATTTAATTTTCTCGGCTCTCTCAACCAAAGATGGACAAGATCTACAAACCAGAGAGGTTCGACGCAGACCCAAACACGACTGACGCAGAAATGAAATGGTCACATTGGTTCTGCTCCTTCTCACACTATCTGACCATCATCGCGGAGGGAGCTGACAAATTTGCCGCTCTCGTGAATCATGTCTCGCCCGGCGTGTACAGGCTCTTCTCGGGGTGCGACACTTACGAAGCAGCGATTGACGTACTGCAGGCGCTCTACGTGAAGCCCAAGAACGAGGTATACATACGACATCTTCTCAACACACGCAAGCAAGCAGCCGGGGAGACAATCGATCAGTTCCTGCAAGCTCTGAATCAGCTGGGAAAAGACTGCAGCTTCCGGGCCGTAAGCGCCGAGGAACACCGAAAGGAAGCGACACGGGAGGCATTCATCCAAGGACTCAGATCAGCCCACATACGGCAACGCTTACTAGAGAAAGCGCAACCCACTCTTGACAAGGTAGTCGATCAGGCTCGAGCGATGGATACGGCTCAGCAGCAATCTGAGTCATTTGGGACACCGATGCTGCTCATGAACGCTGCTACGATGGGAACCCAAGGAACCCCACTGGCACAGACACAGCCAGACATGAGGGATGGAGAAACACCCGAGGAGCCGGATACCCAGACCTCGTCAAACTCCTCAGCAACTGCTCCGGTCGGTAAATGCTTCTTTTGTGGGTACAAAAGGCATCCTCGTCAAAAATGTCCAGCCAGAGATGCCACATGCATGAATTGCGACAAGAAAGGGCATTATGCCAGGGTATGTAAATCTACTCTAAGGAGGAATAAACCCACTTCTGCGGCTCTCTACTCGCAAAATAAATTGACTGCAGCCTCCCCGGGGAATCTATCCAAGGCTATCATCAACGTACGAATTAACGGGCATATGGCTGAGGCACTGATTGATACCAGTAGCTCTGAAAGTTTCGTCAACAGCTCGCTAGTGAAGGGCAGGAAATGGGTAATCCACCCGACTGACAATACGGTATGCATGGCCGCCACCTCACTACAATCCCGCGTACGAGGGTACTGCAATGTTGAATTGGACGTAAAAGGTTACACGCATCGGGATGTAAAGGTGCTGGTGCTTCGTGATTTGTGCGCAGACGTAATTCTGGGTCATAATGTCCTCAAGCAGCACACGAGCATCGAAATACCCTTTGGAGGAAGCAAGCCTCGTCTAATTTTAAATGCGCTGACCACCGCGGAGGTGACGTCCCCCCAGCTGTTCGCTAACTTGTCGCCGGTCTGCAAACCGATAGCGATCAAATCGCGGCGATATACCACTGCTGACATGAATTTCATCACTTCAGAAACCAAGCGATTACTGGAGGAGGGAATTATAGAACCGAGCGATTCGCCATGGCGCGCACAGGTGTTAGTAACCAGCAGTCAGAACCATAAGAGACGGATGGTTGTCGATTATTCCCAAACGGTCAATCGCTTCACCCAACTCGACGCCTACCCCTGCCGCGCATAGATGAGATGGTCGAACGCGTGGCCAATTATAAGGTATTCAGTACCATCGACTTGCGAAGCGCCTATCATCAAATTCCCATCCGAGAGGAAGACAAACCGTACACTGCATTCCAGGCAGGGCGGCGCCTCTACCAGTTCAGAAGGATACCATTCGGTGTCACGAATGGAGTAGCTTGCTTCCAACGGGTTATGGACGACATCATCTCAGATGAAAACCTCGAAGACACTTTTGTTTACGTGGATAATGTCACAGTGTGCGGTAGGGATCAGAGGGAACATGATAGGAATCTAGACAGATTCTTGAGCATTGCTAGAAAATATAATCTGACTCTCAACTACGAGAAATGCGTATTCTCGGCAAGGTCAATTGACCTTCTCGGCTACACGATAGCCGACGGCACAATTAAGCCTGATCCTGAGCGATTGCGCCCGCTCCGTGAGCTTCCACCACCTCAGGACTTGCAGACAATGCGCCGGGTGATCGGGATGTTCGCTTACTATGCAAGATGGATTTCGCAATACTCCGAGAAAATACATCCCCTAGTGCATTGCAAAAACTTTCCACCAGATGCCGCTGTCGTGAAAGCTTTCCACGATCTCAAGGATGATATCAGTAAGTCCGTGGTTTTATCGATCGACAGCTCGGTGCCCTTCGTGGTGGAGACCGACGCTTCAAATCACGCCATAGCTGCAACACTTAATCAGTCTGGGCGGCCGGTCGCTTTCTTCTCGAGAACTCTCTCTAGAAGCGAGCAGAGACACTCGGCAATAGAGAAGGAGGCGTACGCCATCGTCGAAGCGCTGCGTAAATGGAGACATTATTTACTGGGAAACCACTTCACGCTCGTTACGGACCAACGATCCGTGGCTTTCATGTTTGATGGGAAAAATAACGGGAAAATTAAGAATGAAAAAATTATGAGATGGCGGATAGACCTAGCCTGCTACAGGTACGACATTGTTTACCGGCCCGGGAAGGAAAACCCTGCTGCAGATACCTTCTCCCGGGTCTACAGTTCGGCAACAATCAGTCAGGCTTTGCAAGACCTCCATGTGTCTCTGTGCCACCCAGGGGTAACCAAGATGGCACATTTCGTACGCAGACAAAATCTTCCCTATTCTGTTGAAGATATTAAACAAATGAATGCTTCATGCCCTGTTTGTGCTGAACTAAAACCCAGATTATATGGTGCGGCATCTGGCAGACTGATCAAGGCTACTTCCCCCTTCGAGAGACTAAACATCGACTTCAAAGGGCCCCTGCCCACCGAGACAGACAACAGATACATATTCACCGTTGTTGATGAATATTCAAGGTTCCCTTTCGCGTTTCCGTGCTCGGATATGACCTCGGGCACTGTCGTAAAATGTCTCTCTGACGTCTTCGCTATGTTTGGGAGACCTTCGTACATACATTCAGACAGAGGGCCGTGTTTCATGTCGGCCGGGCTAAAACAATTCCTATTAGAGCACGGCATAGCAACTAGTCGAACGACGGGTTACAACCCACAGGGAAACGGGCAGGTGGAAAGGTATAATGGAGTTATTTGGAAAGCCATAACTCTGGCGCTGAAATCGAGAGGACTGGGCCCCGAGCGATGGGAGGTTGCTCTTCCTGACGCAATGAATTCCATACGCTCTTTGCTCTGCACGTCCACAAATGCCACTCCTCACGAACGTATGTTTACTCACCAACGACGTTATGTTGACAGACAAACGGTGCCCAACTGGCTGACCCACCCCGGTACAGTGTTCATGAAACGCCCGGTACGACAAAGCAAGTATGAACCGCTGGTGGAGGGGGTCGAACTCATTGACACTAATCCAGAGTATGCTCATGTCAGGCTCCCGGATGGCAGGGAGACCACTGTGTCGGTTCGCCATCTGGCTCCCGCCGGTACTCCTCCCGCCGGTACACCACCTCCTGGCTCTCCTCCTTCTGACATTTCCCCCAGGAACTCCGCCAGGCGACGGGGCTGCCGTGTTCCCCCGAGAGCGATCGAGGAGTCATCCCCGGCACAAGTCGAGGCTCACCAAGAGGATCGGGAGTCTCCCTCAAGTGAAACTGCCGTTTACTCCCGGAGAGGTCGACGAATAAGGCCCCCTCGACGACTCAATCTGTAAAGGGGATTATCGGCATTCTCGCTGCTCATGCTCCTATATGCCCATTATATCATATATCGATGCTCATTTCCATGCTCCTACAACTCAAAATAATCACTGCTTGGCATGTATGCTTCTGTAGATCAATTAGTCCGCGTTGCTTGAAATGTATACTCCTATAGTGCTAAAGCAATCATGGTGTGTAAGATGGGCCCCTAGTTACATTTTAAAGGTGAGGAGAATGTGGTGAATTAACGTGAATCAAGGGACATGACGCGGGATCACATGTTGTGCGTCTCGCGTATAAGGGGAGGTCTCTGCGGCACGAGTGATTGTCCCCGGGGCATTGCTATTGACATCGGCTGTCCACTTGATGCTCGTTAACTGAAGGTGCTCATTGACTGGTGAGAATGGAGATTATATCGAACTCCGTGCTTACGCGGATTAGTCTGCAATGGTTAACTGCACATGTATACGTTTCTGCTTATGTACTCCTAGCTGAACCTGTATTTCCTGGTGTGTCCACAGAAGCGGCTCCAATCAAATGGAATAAAGCCTAAACTCTGAAGGTTCATCTCTCGCTTGGACGTCAACGAGCACTCATTTTACTCTGCTCGTGTTACACATCAAATGCAGCAAATTTCACCTCCCAACATCTTGTATTTATTGTTATTAAAAAAAACACACTTCTGTACATCACCCTTGAGACTCCATTTGCAAGTCACCATCTACAATTTCAAAAGAAGTGACTTGCAGTAATTACTCTTTTATGGATTAGAAGTGATGTAATTACTCTTTTATGGATAATGTTTTTGGAGTTTTTTTATCCTGAAAAAATAGTAGCACCTGGTGCATAGCACACTTCACCCACGCATAGCACCCGGCGGTTTCACTAAATCAGTGTATACAATTTATAAAAACAAGAAAAAGAGCGATCAGAGATTGCAAACCCTCGCCAGGACTTGTTTTTTGCGGTGTTTGTGTGCATCTGTTTTACGTCATTAATACGAGGTATAACTAGAACTGCCACTTTATAACTGCCGGCAGTGATCACCGGTACCAAGACGTCCTGCTTTGATGCAACCCCGCTTTGTTCGGACACCTGTCCCTGACCCATGACGTTTATTATTATTCATACCCTGCTCACACGGTCCACCATCTCACTATCAGCCATGATCTTTCTTGGGAATTTAGAATGGGATTAAAATGAATTCAATTCGAATCAAATGGAAGACCAAAGAGGTACAGTCCTGCATTGGAGTAATCAGAAGGAACCCAAACAAGCAAAAAGCAAAGATGAAGTCATCAGGAGGAATCTGGATAGGATTCACATTTCAGTTGCTACTCCTCTACCCTCAAACCCATCCAGGCACAGCCAAGTGAGCCTCATTGAAAAAAAATTAAAAAAATTAAAAAGAACCCAGATAAAAAAATTAAATAATTCTGGCTGCCAGACCATGCATCCAATCAAGTTGAAATTTAAAACGTGTATTCCCCATCACTACTAGATAATAACTGTGATGTTTCACATTGATTAAGCGGTTCCAGAGAAAACATTTTAAAATATTTTTCTTCAATCCAATATGGCTGCCAAACCATGTAAGCTATCAATTATTCATGAAAAAAGTTATCCACCCAAGGCTTGAGGAACATTTGTGTGAAGTTTCACCTCGATTTGTCCAGCTGTTCTGAAGAAGAAGATTTTTTTTATAGGGTTGAGGTTAAATCCAATCTGACTGCCAAACCATGTGATCTATGATATCATATGTGTGAACCAAGTGACCTATGACCTCAATCTGTTCAGCCACTTCAGTGAAGAAGATTTTTTTTATAGGGTTGAGGTTAAATCCAATATGACTGCCAAACCAAGTGACCTATGACCTCAATCTGTTCAGCCACTTCAGTGAAGAAGATTTTTGAAGGTTTTTTAAAAAAAATTCACAATATGGCTGCTGAATCACGAAACCAATGATGTCATCAAAGTTTTCTCCGTGGAACATTTTCGCCCAAGATGACCCTCAAAAATTTTTATCCTGATCAGATGTTGCGTTCTACATATGCAATTATGATATCATGACAAAGGCACCTATGGCATCATAAAAAAATCACACTTATTCCCCATGAGGAGTACTTGCCATGTGCCAAGTTTCAATTTTTTCCTTGGTGCGGTTTCACAGATAGAGGTCCAAAGTTTTTCCATTTCCAACATGCCTGCCACACCATGTGAACTATGACACCATAATTATCAATAAAACATTCTCCATGAGAAGTCGCACCTATGGTGAAAATTTCACCTCAATCTGACAAGCGATTATGGAGAAAAACACTAAAGTTCTGTTTGGACAAACAAACAAACAGACCCAAATGCAATACCATCTCCTCCAGCAAGGGTAACAAGCGGTCATAGACCAGCACTTGCAAAATCAGTTGCTGCAACCTTGCCCTTTTGACATAAAAAAAAAAAAACAAACAACAGGCTTCAGTGACCCAACTTGCAAATCCTGTTCAAGTTTCAAATAAATGGGATGAAAATTGATGATTTGATGTGACCTTCATTTTTGCCCTGTGACATTTTGACTTCTAGACCTCAGAAACAATAGGCTTCGAGCTTTTGATTTGTGAACCAATTCAGTGACCTTAACAATAACAAACAATGTTGTTAACAATCCTCTTGAGGAAGTTCAGTCATTGAAATCCCGGGTCTCACTATCAGTCATGATCTTTCTTGGGCAAACCAGATTTCAAAGTTGGCCTCCAAAGGTAGTCACCGACTGGGCATCCTCCGCCATACAAAGTCCTTCCTTGGCTCACCTGAACTTCTATCCACCGACAAGGCGTTCATCTGCAGCTTGATGGAGTACTGCTCTCCCCTCTGGGCTGGCTCTCCTGCCTCACATCTTGCTCAGCTTGATGCCGTGGAAAACACGACCTTCAAGATTATTGGAATCTCCCATAGTGAAGCTGAGTCTATGGATCAATCACTTCACCATTGCAGACTGGTCGGTGTTCTCTGTCTTCTACTGCCTTCTTTATGCTCTTGCACCCTGTACTCTTTCCATTGCTTGGTCTCCCCCTCCCCCAGGTTTTTGCAGGGCTCACACGGTCCACCATCAACCCCCCCCCCCTTTGGTAAAACTACCTCATCCAGAATCACTGCTCACCTCCACTCATCCGTTCCTCATTTTCCCGGCTGTGGAACCAACATCCACATTCTCTTCAATCTCATTCTTCCCTCCAGGTCTTCAATACAACTGTTCACAGATCGGCCCCAATCCAAAACCAGGCTATTTCTCCCCTCGTCAACCCCTCCCCCACTACAATGCGTCCATTCAAATTTCCCGTTTTCACTCCTGAGAGTTTCCTTCTATATTCACTTTGTCTACTACATGTGGCCTCTCCTGCCCCCCATTCCTCCCCACACCCATTGTTTGTCTGCCCCCTCTCGATCTTGGCCTTCAACTCTGCTGCTGATGTTTCCTCCCTCTCTCTGCTGTTACTTTTATTCCGTTATGTCTTGATCCGTTGCGTACTAGCTCTTTCACGAGCCTCAACTATGTAGACAAAAAAAAATTGAACAACTGCTCTTCAAAAGCATATGCTTTCTCTTGGTCAACAACAAAAAAATGATAACGTTTCCTTTCCTTTGCCGAATCCTTCTCTTGGAATTGCCTGAAAATTAAAATCGCTTCTGTTTTTTTATCTTCCTGGCAGAAAAACAAATTGGTTGTTTTTTATATTTCTTACTTTTCTTAGTCTTAATTCAATCCACATTTTCACAAAGTTTCAATGCCTGCTCAATTAGTGAAGCTGATGATCCAAGAAATGAAATTATTTTCCAGTTGAAAGGTGCGCAACAGTTGGTCAATCATACTCACGTTTATCGTCATAAAAATCCAGCAATAATTATTTTGTCCCGCCACTATATGTTGTGAAAGCCAAATTTTTTGTTTAAGCAAAGTTAAGCAGACTCAGTTGTGATTCGGTGGTGTTAACCAGACATGGTGATGTAATTGCTTAGAGCGTCCATGCCGAGTGTAGAGGTCGGGGGTTCAAACCCTGGCCGAATCATACCAAACACTAAAAATGGTACGCACTGCTTCCTTGCTTGATGTTCAGCATTTAAACGGAATAGTCCATGGACAATCCCCATTGATTGGCATCCATGGGGAGGAAGAAACTTTTTGGGAAGTGCCCTGCTGGGTGCGGTGGAGAAAGGTGGGACCATTCTTGTGGCCTCGGTACCCAGAGTGCCCCCAAAAGTGACAGTACTTCCCCCAAGCTCAGTGGCTGTGTTTGTCTCATCTAACAGTCCTGTGTTGTGTGTTGTGTATTTGTCTGTATATCCATATGCGTGGCAGCTCGACCTTGAGCCTTAGACACTGTAAAAAAAATTTAAGTCCTCTTATGAGCCCTAATCTGAGATATTATTGCAAAAATTTAAACGAAGATACAGTAAATGCTGTCATATAATTTAATCAAGTTGAATAAGTAAGTATACAGATGTTTGGGAGAACCAATTTATTTTCAGTGAGGAAGACAGATGGTGAGAACATTCATAAGCAAATGCATTTCGTATTTTGTGAAATCTTGATGAGACAAACTGTCAAAGACAGTCTGACAAACTGTCTGACAGACAGACAGACAAACTGTCAAAGCTGTCAAAGACAAATTCACAGGCATTAAGATCTCAAACACAACAGCTCCGTCCAAAACATTGTATGTTAACTGATGGTATTGGATCCTATGAAGGAATCACCCTGAATTTTCTTCACCAATATTTACTTGGCCTCATCATTTTCTTGTTCCTGAAACCAGACATTCTCATTTTTACACTTAAGATTATTCTCACCATAGTGGATTCTCTCAACGGCGACAGGGAGTTCATTTCATCTGACGGAGGCTGATATGACAGCGGCATCAAACAAACTGCTTTGTGAAGGACAAAATCAACAGAATGTTGATCAAGGTACGTTAGCCACCGTGGGAAGCAAGGAGAAGTTGACGTTTTGAGTGTAAACCCTTCGTCGGAGCAAAATCTATTTTGGCTTCCTTAAAACAAGAACAAAAGTTTCATGAATGATAATCAAGATAATCATGAATAATGGAAACAATGTTTTGTTTTGTTTTGATCATCTGCATATTCTACAAAGACATTTTTGGGGGATTCATCAGATATTTGACAACAGAGAAGCAGATAAATTGCAAGTGGGAGATATCAATTTTAAAAAGAAATGTGTTATATTTTCAGATGATATGGACCAGCCGATATATATATTAATCTCAAACATATGTGTGTATGTATGTATGTATGTATATATATATATATATATATATATATATATATATATATATATATATATATATATATATATATATATATATATATATATATATATATATATATACACACACACACACATACACACTTGGGATTTCATGCAATCATATTTCAGACGATTGCTAAATATACAGTCGACCAACAAGACTAAGATGGAATAATTTACAGGTTTCCTTGACACTCAGAAATAGTTTTTCATATCAGGGATGTAACTATGTTCAAGCTTGTTTTTGCCTTAAATACGCATCCAATTTAGCTCCTGTTTCAGTGTTGATCACACCTCAAGGGAATTCCAATCAATCTGCAGACAGGTAACACAACATGTATATATATATATATATATATATATATATATATATATATATATATATATATATATATATATTGTCATAAATAGACTTAATTAAAACAGATTCCGACCTGAATGTTCCGGCACAATATAAAGTGCTAATTGTGAAACATGTTGAGGCATTACCATCACTTTTATTTTTGTACTGAACTGCTACTGACTGTAAGAAATGTAAAAAGGTGAACAAATTAAAATTTTGATTTTGCCAATAGAAAGGGAAAAAACAGTCTTGGGAACTTTTCTTTGGAATCAATCAAATGACGAATTATTTATTATACTTGCAAAATTAAGACCACATAAAAGTGTTCCTTTTTAGTGCACCCATATCATAGTCGTATAGATAGTGCGGATGTCACAGTGTTGGCCTTTATGACCCCACAAACTGTGGCTCTAAACGAACAGTCAAAAGTAATAGTAGGCAATATCCAGCTGAAATTATACACTGACTTTAGCAAGAAATCATCAGTAATCTAAAACAAGAGGTAAACTTCACTTTGTCAAGAAATACATATATACCTGTATGTTGTATATTTAATATAGGAAGCTCATTCCAACCACTCACTGACTCACTGACTCACTGATATCAGTGTTCGGTACCTTCTGGTTGATGTATAAAGATGGAATTTCACGTGCCGACGGACATTGAAGCTGATACCACCGGGAAAATTCACAGAACCGTCAGAAAGCGTCCGCAAATGACACAATAAAAAGAGCAATCAGAGATTGCGGACCCTCGCCAGAACTTGTTTAGTGTGGTGTATTTTGTGTGGCATTTGTGTACTGGTGTGTTACGTAATTAATGAGAGACATAAATATAACTGCTAACCGATGACCGGGTACCAAGACATCTCACTTTGATGCAACCCCGCTTTGATCGGACACCTAACCCTGATCCATGACGTTTATTATTCAATTGAATTTAGAATGGGATTAAAATAAATTCAATTCAAATCAAATGGAAGACCAAATAGGTACAGTCCTGCATTGGAGTCATCAGAAGGAACCTAAGCAAGCAAAAAGCGAAGATGAAGTCATCAGGAGGAACCTGGATAGGATTCACATTTCAAATCCTACTCCTCTACCATCACACCCATCTAGGCACAGCCAAGTAAGCCTTATTTTGGTGAGCATCAAAAAAAAAATTCTGGCTGCTAGACCATGTGTCCGATCAGGTTGAAATTTAAACATATATTCCCCATCATTACAAGATCATAATTGTGAAGTTTCACATCGATTGATTAAGCTACTAGACATATCGCTTGCTTTTGACATGGTCTGGCACCCTGCCCTGCTCACCAAACTCTCTTCCGATGGTATCCAAGGCCATCTCCACTCGTGGCTCACAGACCTCCTCTCCTGGTGCAGCCAACGTGTGGCCCTTAATGGAGTTCTCTCACCTCCTCTTCCTGTGCAGGCTGGAGTTCCTCAAGGCAGCGTTCTGGGCCCTGTTCTTTTTCTGGTTTTCATCAAAGATCTCTCCGACTCTCTGGAAAAATCCTCTTTCTCTCTTTGCTGATGACTCCACCCTCTGCCGTACCTTCTGTCATCTCTCAGACCGGCAAGTAGCACCTTCTTCGCTCTTTGCAGATCTGGAAAAAAATCACAAACTGATCCAACAGGTGGAACATGTCTTTCAATCCTGACAAATCTCACACCCTCACTATGTCTCTCCGAAAGCACTATTTGGAACCCCCCCCCCCCCCGCCAATCTACTTTCTCAACAATCCTCTGGAAGAAGTCCTTTCATTCAAGATTCTGGGTCTCACTATCTGCCATGAGCTTTTCTGGGAAAGCCACATTTTCAACCTGGCCTCCAAAGCCAGTCGCCGACTGGGAATCCTCCATCATGCAGTCATTCCTCGGCCCACCCGAGCTCCTGACCACAAACAAAGCTTTTGTCTGCAGTCTGATGGAGTACTGCTGTCCCATCTGGGCTGGTGCTCCTCCCTCTCACCTTTCTCAGCTTCACGCTGTGGAAACCAAGGCATTTATGATCATTGGTATCTCCTGCGGTGAGGCTGAGTCTTTGTGCCACTCACTCTCTCACCACAGGCAGGTCGGTGGTCCTGTCTTCTACCATCTCTTCTCCGGTCTCACCCCCCACCCCCCTTCTCTGTCTGCGATATGTCCCACCCAATTTTCCGCAGGGTACTCAGGGTCCGCCAGCAACCTCATCCTGGTAAAACTACCAAAATCATGAATCACTGCTCACTTTCACTCTTTCAATCCTCTTTTTTTCCTGCCTTTGGAACAAACTCCCACACACTCTTCCACCCCACTCTTCCTGCCACGTCTTCAAAACAGCTGTTCACCACCATCTCATATCTTCCCCCATCCAAAACCATGATCTTTTCTACCCCGTTAATCTACCCCTAACCCACCTCCTTCAAATTCCCTGTAGTGTCCATCTTGTATACCCCGTGTTCCTCATCCTATCCCTCTCCCTTCCACAGATCTCCTAATGTCTCTGTTCCCCACTGTTTTGTCCTTCCCTCTCCCACTCATATTGTCTCCTGCCCCCTTGTTGCGCGTTGTGTGTTAGCTCTGATACAAGCCTAGACAATTTATCCAAAAAAAATAAATGCGGTTCAACAGAATTTTTTTTTTAAGATTTTCGCTCAATCCAACATCGCTGCCAGACCATGTGACATCAATTATTCATGAATACTCTGGTATCGGATCATATGCGGATCATTATGCAGATCATAACGGATGATCCGCTGTGGCGACCTCAAACGGGAGCAGCCGAAAGAAGAAGAAGAATCTGGTATCCCCAAGGCTTGGACAACATTTGTATGAAGTTTCCCCTCAGTCCTTCCAGCCGTTGTGGAGAAGATTTTTTAAATAGGTTTTTGGGTAAATGCAATATGGCTGCCAAGCCACGTGTCCAATGATGTCATAGGCATGATTCATGTGTGAACCTTTTGTTCATCATCGATAGGCGGTCATACATGTAAAGTTTCACCGTGACCTGTTGAGCCACTTCAGAGAAGATTTTTTTTTGCTGAACAATATGACTGCCGAATCATGTGACTGATGACGTCATCAAGTTTTTTTTATTTATTTTTTTTTTTTTCTGTGGACCATTTTATCCTGAGATGACCCTCAAAATTTTTCATACTGATTAGATGTAGCGTTCCACATCTGCAATTATGACATAATAACGAAGGCACCTGTGACATCATCAAAAAAAAATTTGCCATGTGCCAAGTTTCAATTTTTTCCTTGGTGCAGTTTCAGAGATACAGAGGTCCAAATTTTTTCCCTTTTTCCAAAATGACTGCGACACCATGTGACTTATGACATCATAAGTATCAATAAAACATTCTATATGAATAATCGCTCCTGTTGTGAAAATTTCGTCTCAATCCGACAAGTTGTTGTGGAGAAAAGCACGAATGTTATGTGTGGACAAACAAACAGATAGGTCAGGTCAGGTGGGGGAGCATGCCGAAGCAGCGCGTCGCTGCGTCCACTTTCCGCTGGTACTCCAGGGGCCTCTGTCTGGCCATCCCCCAGGCAGATGCCAGGCCCATCCCCATCTCCTTGAGATGCTGATCAACCTGCTGCAACCACGAGGCACATTGTTGAACCATTGGCCTCCTCCACTTACGAGACTCCCTCACTGAGAGAATCTGGTTAGCAGTATCAGCATCAAGAAAATGAGCCCCATCTCCATACAGCTGCAGCTAATGCTCACAGACTATGCAGTTAACAAATCTCATTTAAGTCTCTCTCAGCAACCACTCATTGGACACAAAGTCTGACCAGCGGTAGCCAAAGATTCTCCAAACAGACTTGGTACCAAAGGAATTAAGTCACCATCTCAGATCCCTGGTCAGAATCCAAGTCTCACATCTGTAGAGCAAGACTGGAAGCACCAAGGACCTGACAACTCGAATTTTTGTCCTCCTGCCCAGGAACCGGCAGTGCCACACCCCATGATCCATTGAATCCAAGACTCCCCAGGCCTGACCCAGACGTCAATTGACCTCTGGCTCACAGCCAGCAGAGACATGAATATCACTGGCAAGGTAAGTAAATCTCTCCGTGACCTCAACATCCTCACCACAAACAGGTACAGACAAGATAACAGCATCCAAGATGTCATTGAAGGACTGAATCTTAGTTTTGACCCAGGAAATCCGTAATCCCAGCAGCTTTGACTCTTCACCTAGCACCTCGTGGGGCCCCCAAAATGGTATCCAGTCTCCGCATTTGTGATTGCATCATCTGCGAAAGCAAGGTCAAAGATCTTGACATTCCCAAACGAAGCACGGCAGCTTGATCTCTCCGACATCCTCCTCAGAATACAGTCCATACAAGCGCTGAAAATTGTGAGGGCCAGTGCACACCCCTGAAGAACTCCAGTAACAACTGGAAATAAGTCGGAGATGGTACAACCACACTTCACAGCACTCAGTACCAGAGTAGAGTTCAGACATCAGATCAATCCGTTTTGGTGGCACCCCACGAAGACCAAGAATCCTCCAGAGGGCATCCCGATTCACTGAATCGAACGCTTTACAGAGATCAACATAGGCTGCAAGCAGCCCCTGCCGAAACTCTCGTCTGCATTTGGTGAGAAAATAAAGAGCAAGGATACGGTCAATCGTTGACCTCTTTGGTGTGAAGCTTGACTGCTCTGAATGCTGGTGCTCAAATAAATGGTGGTGAACCCCATAAAGAATTATGGAAGCAAAGACCTTGCCCGGCACTGAGAGCAGCACCACCCCTCGGTAGTTGTTGCAGTCCTGGCGATCACCCTTCCCTTTCCAGAGAGGGAAAACAAGGCCTCTTCCAGTCAGTTAGGATGACGCCTGTGTTCCAGGCAGAACACAGAACTGCATGCAACGACATGAGTCGAGCATTTCCACAAGCCTTGAAAAGTGCAGCATGGATACCACAGATCCCAGGAGCTTTACCCCCATTTCAAGCGCTTCACTGCAGCCTGTGTTTCTACAAATGAAGGTGGATCACAGTTGATTGGAGGGTCAGCAATAGGGATAGCAACACCCCTGACATCCAATTTGACAGTTGGTGGATCAGCCTGGTACAGCCGCTCAAAGTAACCTGCCCAGTGGGTCTTCACTTTGGACTCCTCTGTCAAGAGCCCACCACCCTCTGCTGTCACTGTAGTACACTGAGGGATGGGCTTGGAGGAACGCAATGCACAAATTCCCCTGTAAGCAGGACAAGAATCACTTGACCACAGGAGATGCTGTACCCCCTCACAGATTCCTCACACATAGACCTCCTTGTCCACCCTTAGCACACGTACACGTTTACGCCTCAGCTCCCTGAACAGCTCAGCTCTGCTAGTAAGCCTGGCTCTGCGACTCTGGTCAATGGTTTCCAGTGTCCCTTGAGAGAAAATTCTTCTTCGCCCTTCAGTGATTTCCAAGACATCCACCGGCAACATCAAGGACAATGGTCTTGAAGGCACTCCACAACTCTTCAGGATTCCCCAAAGCACCCAGACCACCCAAATCCCCACTCAGCCTGTTCGCAAATTCCTCAGCTATATTCTCCTCCTTGAGCTTGCCAACATCCAGCTGAGGCTGAGATGGTACCATTCTCCTGGATTTAAGCTGCAACTTCAGAGTTGCTACAACAAGCCTGTGGTCGGTATTGAGGAACTGAGCACTCCGGTCGACCCTGCAGTTCTGGATCATCCTCCAGTGACCATCAACGAGCACATGGTCAATCTCCTTTGCCACACCGCCAGCGTTGGAATATCCTGTCCAGCAATGAGCTTGTGGGCGCTGAAACCATGAACCAGCCACCCAAGGTCGATGACTTCTTGCAAAGTCAAGAAACTTAGTGTTATTGTGGTTCACAGTTCCAGACCCATGGAGACCAACACATATCTCATAATCATCCCCATCAGTTCCAGTCGATGCATTGAAATCCCCCAAGACTCGAAAAGTATCTCACCTGGGGCATTGATCAACCACAGACTCGAGCGCGGCACAGAATGCATCCTTCACGGTGAGATCCCTCGCCTCAGTCAGAGCATATAACGCTTATCTAAGGTGCTGACAAGATTAACCGAGTTTTATGCCCTCAGCATGCACTCAGACTACTGCCAAGTGATACATTGAGTGCATGTTGGCTAACGAGAGCAAATTACATGGGGTGAAACTTCCCGTCTAACAATACTGCGGACTGTGGTGGATCAATTGAGGAAAGGACATGACGAGCAGGTTGCATCGAGGTGCTGAATGAGGAGTCGGAGCCATTGGGATTACGGGTTTCTTGGGTCAAAACTAAGATCCAGGCTTTCGGTGACATCTTGGATGCTGCTGTCCTGTCTGTGTCTGTTTGTGGTGAGGATGTTGAAGTCGTGGAGAGATTCACTTACCTTGGCAGTGATATTCATGTCTCTGCTGGCTGCGAGTCAGGAGGTCAATAGACGTCTGGGTCGGGCCTGGGGAGTCATGGATTCACTGGATCATGGGGTGTGGCGCTGCCGGTACCTGTGCGGGATGACGAAAGTCCGAGTCTTCAGGTCCTTGGTACTTCCAGTCTTGCTCTATGGGTGCGAGACTTGGACTCTGACCAAGGATCTGAGACGGAGACTTAATTCCTTTGGTACCAGGTCTCTTCGGAGAATCCTTGGCTATCGCTGGTCTGATTTTGTGTCCAACGAGCGGTTGCTGAGAGAGACTCGGATGAGATTTGTTACCTGCATAGTCCGTGAGCGTCAGTTGCGGCTGTATGGACATGTGGCTCGTTTTCCTGACTCTGATCCTGCTCACCAGATTCTCTCAGCGAGGGAGTCTCATGAGTGGAGGAGGCCAGTGGGTCGACCACGTGCCTCATGGTTGCAACAGGTTGAACATCATCTCAAGGAGATGGGGATGGGCCTGGCATCTGCCTGGGGGATGGCCAGACGGAGGCCCCTGGAGTACCGGCGGAGAGTGGACGCAGCGACGTGCTGTTCTGGCACATGCTCCCATACCTGACCTGACCTGAGCAGGTTGAACTGGACAATTGACATGTGTTTATTTCTATAATTTATAAGGAAGCATGAGTAAAAGCATGTGGCATAGTGACACAAAGGTGTTTATTCACAGGGGGGTATTCATACAGCAACGACATACAGTATTCATGTGGTGCGGCAAAAGACATGCATTGATCCAAATTCATGCAGTGCAGAGACAAAGAACAGAACTCATCCAAACTATCTATCTTACACAGTCTTACTTACACTGCATATATTGTACAACACATCGGGCAAGCATACGAACCGTGCTTCCCCATTGTCTCGGGTCGCTCACCTGCATTTGATTTTTCATTTATTTATTTTCGTTTATTTTTATTTTTATTTACGGATGCTTTCCGATGGTTCTGTGATTTTTCTTCGTGTATCCGCTTCGATGTCTGTCGGAACACAAAATTACCATGTTTCCCCATTGTCTCGGGTTGCTCACCTGCAGTTTTTCATTTATTTATATTTTCATTTATGGATGTTGTCCGGTGATTCTGTGATTTTTTTTTTTTGTGGTGTACCAGCTTTGATGTCCATCGGCACACAAAATTTCAACTTTCTACGTCACCCGGAAGGCACCGATCGTTAATATCAGTCGGTGAGTGAGTCAGTCAGTCAGTCAGTAGTTAGAAAAAGCTTTACATGTTAGATGTGTGTATGTGTGTGTCACTGGTTGTTATCTCCAGATTTGGGTTGCAGGAGGTGGAACGGAGTCTTCTCTGGACTTGAAGTATATATTTATATTTTAGAAAGGGATCATGATTCATGGACCAAGTTGTGAAGTTGTGTTGATCTCAGGGTTTTGTTCCAAGGGTTCTTTTCAGGATCGTCACCGAGATCCGGACAGCTTCCAACTGTAGTTCATTTGTGGGAATATTCCCGGGGATGATTTTTAAGATCTCAATGAGGGTTTTCTTTGTCATTCCCATTGCTCCAATTATCACTGGTACAATCTCAGAACTCTTCAGCTTCCAAGATATTTGACTTCATTCTTGAGATCTTGATATTTGGTCATTTTCTTGATTTCTGTGTCATTTAGACCAAAATCACTGGGCAATGAAATCTTAATTAGCAATGCCTTCTTTTGCCTTTTTTGTATCTGAGTATGATGTTTGGTCACAGTGCTTTGTTTTCTATGTTCACGCTCTATGATATCATAAGGTTGGACATGAGCATTATGTCTTCATTTTCAAAGATCACATTTGGTTCATGTTTCCATAAGTTTTCTGGGACTGGGATTTTGAAATTTCTGCAGATATGCCAGTGGATTACTCAACATACCTTGCTGTGCCTTTGTGTGTAGATCTGTTCTGACATGAGTTTTCTCCATCCCGAGAGTAGGTGACTCGTGCTTTCTGTTTCTACCTTGCAAAATCTACACTTGCCCGATTGGCTCAGTCCCGTCATCTGTTTAAAGCCATTAGTGCAGTGTTCTTGATAAATTTAATGAGAGTAGAAAAGATCACAGGTCGGAATGGAGGATGACATGAGATGGTTGTGTATTGCCAACACAAAGGCATAGAATGAGCGGTTCCTGCACAAAAGGGAGAAAAGAGACAGAAAACAAAGAGTGATTTTGGTCAGTAAGCCAAGATTTTGAGAGTATAATCAGGAAGGATTACTGAAAGAATGGGCATATCTAAAATGTGCTGTGGAGGGTCAGAGGGTTGAAGGAGAAGAGAGAACAAGACGGGAGTTGAAGCAGTAAAATGCAGAGAGGCCACAAACATGTCTGCAATATAAGAACAACAGCCCTTGTGCCTCTCCCTCATTGGAGGAGCTGCTAATAATGTTGAGAGCTTTAGCCCTCATAGAGTTGTTTTTTTTTCCAATGGTGAGCCAACTGCCATTATCTGCATGAGGCGATGAAATGATGGAATACTGCTTTGTGGCGCCAGTTGCATAATGCATTTTAGAATATATTATGCATACAACAGAAACTAAGAAGCAACCTTTGCTCGCCAAACCCTATAATACTATTCCATCAAGCATGTGTGACGTGTTGAAGAGAAGCTTGACAATGAGATGATGGCTGCCACCCCCCACTGATTTATGGCACTGCATAATTATATAAATGTAACCTCACGTCTACCTGCGCACATTGGTATTTCCTTGGGATTCACAAGATTCATTTACTGCTTCTGCAATTAATCCTCTTTGTGTTTAAACTCCCTGAAGCTTTTCAATGAGCAACAAATGGCCCACATTAAATTGTGTGTCAATGCAAATAAACAAAGAAACAGGAAGAGACCATGATTGAGAGGTTTGATTTTAAATATAAACAAGAAGTCAATCCGATGATTAACTTCTTCTTATATTACATGATGGTGGTATATTATGGTGAATGGCCATGATAAGATGAACTGAGCTGGGCATGGAAGTGTTACAAAACTGCAGAGATGAGATCTTAGAGCACAAAGACAGAATATAGAGTGTGAATATTTATGGGAACCCGATCTATATCCCTTGCATGTTTATGGAGGCAAATAGTATGATGTGAAAAAACTTGATTTGTGCAACATAAAATGTGCTAATTGCCAGTTTGTTACTCATACCTGAAAATATTTGGTCTACACTAATTAAGCTGAGACATCACAATGTGAATAGATCGTTGTGTTAAACAAAACAGAGGTGCTGCACATATAAGGAAAGCCACATATGGCCTAAATCCACCATTACAATGTCACAGAAACTGTACTTTTCTGCATGATTGGTGCACAAGCTGTCAATTATTCAACCCATGCGACCAGGTAAAAATGTTGGACATTTATCAACGTTTCCCACAAAAGAAACTCCATTTTTGCATTAAAGTCAGTCAGATGATCATTCACTCTTTATTTTTAATATATCACCGAGCTCACAAACTGATGTTACTATGAAGCAACAATGCACGTGACCCTCCTTCAGAGTGACATCACTGTGCTGAGACCACACTGACTGTGACAATTCACAGTTCTCCCTTGTATATGCCCACCGCCATTACCTTTCACTCCTATCTTTTCCCCTTTTCTTCTTCTTGGCACTCTGCGCACACCTGTAGCTTGTCACCTCAGGACTTTCACCTTTTACCGTTTCAGTATACTTGTGAATGCCTGTAGCTGCAGAAGAATGTGTGTATATATATATATATATATATATATATATATATATATATATATATATATATATATATATATATATATATATATATATACATATATATATATATATATATATATATATATATATATATATATCCTGGTGTTGGCGTAGTGGTTAGGGTAGCGGCTTAGGATCCTCGGGTCCTGAGTTCAAGCCCCGTTGGCCACTTGAATTCATACACACCAGGAGGTTGACTCAGCCTGTCATCCTTCCAGGGTCGGCGAAGTGAGTACCAGTGTACTGGGCCCGGTGTATGCCCCAGTTAGAATAGGTGTAACACATCCCTGCTTCGTAAGAGGCGACCAGGGTTGCGTCAGGAAGGGCATCCGGCGTAAAACCTATGCCAAATCATTATGCGGATCATAACGGATGATCCCCTATGGCAACCCCTAACGGGAGCAGCTGAAAGAAGAAAAAGAGAAGATATATATAATGAAAAAAGTGTATGTCATTATGTATGTATGTATATCTGCTCTTCACCCATTGGTGGGACAGCTGAGCTGATGTCACCCACAATTGTAAACTGAAATACTTAACCTAAAGTACCCAGAGGACCCAAAAGACCACCCCCCTCGAGGACCCAAAAGACCCAAACCACCCCAAGGACCTAAACAACTCCAAGGAACCAAACGACCTCAAGGACCCAGAAGTCCCCAAGGATTCAAAAGACGCCAAGGACCCAAAATACCCTGAGAACCCAAAAGACCCAAAGACCCTGAGGATCCAAAATCCCCTAAAGACCCCGAGTACCCAAAAGGACCCAAAATAAAAAGAGGACACAAAGGACCCCAAAGATGCAAAAGAGCAAGGGAATCCAAAAGACCTTGAGAACCCTACCAATGCCCTCAACTCCACCTACCCCCTCAAAAGCCTTAAACCCCTCTTCCACCTCTGTCCCCTTTCTGTCCTCCCTCCCCCAACCCAACTCTGTCATCCCCTCAACCTTTCTTCTTCAAGTCCTCAACTGCCCCAAACCCCAAGTACTCAGCCCCCTTCCAACTCCAAGTCCTCAATCCCTCCCCTTCCCAACATCTCAGTCTCCCTCTTCCAACTCCATGCACCTCCACCTCCAACTCTCTGTCCTCCCCTCCCCAAATCTTCCCACTCTTAATATTTCACAAAGATACACAGGGAACTTTGGTGCATGAGAAGGCCATGAATCGAATTATGCCTGCGTTGTTCCTGTCCCCATTTGTTAAGAACAATGTGAAAAGTAAATAAATAAAGATGGAACGTGAAATTCACAATTACTTCTTCCATTCTTCCCTTATCCTTACTATAATTCACGGACCCGCGATTTGCTTCCATTCAGCCACAAGAGCATTAGTGAGGTCGGGCACTGATGTTTGGCGATTAGGTCTGGCTCGCAGTCGGCGTTCCAATTCATCCCAACGGTGTTCGATGGGGTTGAGGTCAGGGCTCTGTGCATGCCAGTCAAGTTCTTCCACACCGATCTCAACAAACTATTTCTGTATGGACCTCGCTTTGTGCACGGGAGCATTGTCATGCTGAAACCCAGATTCGTCCGTCGGACTGCCAGATGGTGAAGCGTGATTCATCACTCCAGAGAACGTGTTTCCACTGCTCCAAAGTCCAATGACAGTGAGCTTTACACCACACCATCCGACGCTTCTCATTGCGCATGGTGATCTTAGGCTTGTGTGCGGCTGCTCAGCCATGGAAACCCATTTCATGAAGCTCTCGATGAACAGTGCTTGTGCTGACGTTGCTTCCAGAGTCCGTTTGGATCTCAGTAATGAGTATTGCAACCGACGACAGACGATTTTTCTGCGCTACACACTTCAGCACTTGGCGGTCCCGTTCTGTGAGCTTGTGTGGCCTACCACTTCGTGGCTAAGCTGTTGTTGCTCCAAAACGTTTCCACTTCACAATAACAGCACTTACAGATGACCGGGGCAGCTCCAACAGGGCAGAAATTTGACGAACTGACTTGTTGAAAAGCTGGCATCCCGTTACGGCGCCACGTTGAAAGTCACCGAGGTCTTCAGTATGGCCCATTCTACTGCCAATGATTGTCTATGGAGATTGCATTTCTGTGTGCTTGATTTTATACACCTGTCAGCAAAGGTTGTGGCTGAAATAGCCAAATCCATGAATTAGAAGTGGTGTCTGCATACCTTTGGCCATATATATATATATATATATATATATATATATATATATATATATATATATATATATATATATATATTGTTGCGGTATTCGCGCCCGCCGGCGTGCTGACGGCCACGTAACTCGAATCGCGGCACGTCGCCCACCGGACGGACAATCCAGTCGTGACCCTCTCGGACTAACGCCGGGAACCAGTCACGGGTGGACCTTTCGGTCTCACCGCGATCGAGCCAATCAGCCCCCGCGTGGGATAGGGTTGCTCGCCAAATTCGACCTACCTAAGTACCCACGCGGAGGGTAGACCGGGCGATCGCACCTCGCCGCAGGTCGACTTCGGACACGGGCCACTTAAGCGACCCGTTCCGTACTATCAGAATAACCGAGCGGTGTTATCGTCGACCTCGACGGTTCGATTAATTATCGGGCGTATTCAGCCCACTACCAACCCTTTACGTGAAGCAAGATGAGGATTCAATGGGAGAAATGACGAAGCGAAGCGGGAAACAGTTCAACACAAAGCACATTTATTCGCGGCACACGGGAAGCACACATTCAATTCCACCAAAAGCACACAGAAAAAACACAATTCCATTTACACAAAAAGCAAATATAAAAGCGAAAACACAATGCAGAGCTAATACCGACTACCGAGCACACGGCAACACTTATACAATTTTACTTCACAGACGGCGCCGACAACACATACCCAAAACCAAGGAAAAGAATACCCCCAAGAATGAGGCGGGCCTGAGGCCGAGACCGGGTCGCGCCTACCCGTCTGGTGATGAGACGCGGAGCGGCGATGGCGCCGCAACCCCGCGGACCTCGCGGACAGTGTCTGGCAGGGGGTGGGAAAGGGGCCCCCTTGGTCGCACTATCTCAGCGCGGGGGGAAACAGGAGGGGGGTTGCTGATGCTCGGGGTATAGAGGATCTTTATTATCCCTGGTGTGCGTCTCCACCTCGGCCAGGTCGCGCTGTCGGCCTCCCTCGGGTGCAGCTCCCTGCACGACGCGAGCACCCCCTCTTCTGGTGTCGCCGCCTTTCCACAGCTCGTCCCCTCCGTTCCGACTCCAACGTACACGACGAGCAGCTCCACCGCCCGCGAAGTCTTGACCCTCTGCTTCCGACTCTCCTACTCTCCGCCTCTGGACTCTCCGACTCTCCACCTCCGGACTCCCCGTCTCTCCACTCTCCGACTCTCCACTTCTTTGGACTCTCCGACCGACTCTTCTTTCTCTCGACTGACGAACACGGTCCTTTTATCCCCCCGTAGCTTCGCCTTTGACCCCCTCCCTTTGACCTTTCACCTCGCTCCCCATTGGCCCGAGAAAAAGTGGGCGTGAAGGCTTTTTGATCCACAAATTTGCATATATCGATCGTCCTGGAGGCGGGCCCAAATCGCCCCTCGCTCACCGATTGGACGGCAAAAAGTGGGCGTGTGTCGTTTTTGATCCGTTTTTGAAGCACAAAATCCATGATTTTGTACACGCTGTTCGACGCGCGCCCTGCACGAGTCCAACACCGGTACCCACAGGCGGCGCAAGAACGGTGGCGATGCGACGGCTGCGAGGTGTGACGTGAAGGTCGTGGCGGTTGTGGTGAAGCGGCGTTGTGGTTGGTGGTTGATGTTGTGGTTGTGGTGGTAATCATGGCGGTTGGTCCAAAATAAAGATAGTAAAAGAAAAACGGCTATCCTGAAGAGTCGCAGCTTGCATAAATGACATGTATTCCCACTAGACAACGGGTTTGGGCCTAACTATACATGTACTTACCGAAATACCTCACCTAAGGGACCTGAATGGTGGTTTGCGAATTTGGTAACCACAACAATATATATAATATATAATATATATATATATATTATATATTATATATTTACATAGAAATGTGTCGAGCGTGATGAGCACGCCTCCGATCTTCAATGGACGTAAAATCCTGTGCAAGCACACACCAAAGCATCACCTACGGACAGGAGGCTTCAGCCCGGTGACTCATGTCAAACAGAGAGAGATTTTATGGTTACAATTGGTTAAACATCAGTGGAGTCGCCTATCCTCATCAGGACGGCATACCGCCAGAGCTCTACGAGAAGCCCGAACACTCCACCCCTATAATCCAAGTTCTACCCTTCTCCCTCTTCGCTTCGGCCTTACCTCAGCTCCTCATCTGTTGAGACATACAAGATTCCGTATGATTCCATACGATATACATACGATTCCAATACAATATACATACATATGATTCCGTACCTTAAACCTTAACTATTTATGACAACGCACCCCTCTCCATATGGTGCACATTTCAACATACAATTCTTAAGCTACGTTTCCCTACTTAATCACATCAATATGGGATCGTGGAGTCGTCGACCATGGTTTCACCCTTCTTCGAGATCATCAGGGTGACACACCACATAATTGTTTACCTGTGACCATGCGACCTATTGGGCTTAAATATTGTGTTAAACTTGCTAGCTTGGTAAATCAGTAAAGCACAGTTCGCATGCCATAACAGCTGAAACTGTGCGATCTGTGAGTAGTAAAAGCCTTCTGCCACATGAGAACATTATCTCTGCTTTACAGCCTCACCAACCAGGAGGTGGGTTTGCAGTTGGGCATAACGCTAAACCAAAATATGGCTCTTCTGACCCAATAGATGAATCATGGCGTTAAACACCATGAGTGCATGCGGACCACTCCGCCTCCTGCCCAGACAACTTTAGCAGCGCACACTCAAGTCTATTTTCAAGACCAACGACACTTTCGACACTTTAGACCCCTTTTGCTCTTTCATCTTTAGACCCCTTTTGCTCTTTCACCTTTATATCCATTTAGACACTTTAGACCCATTATAACTTTACACCCTTTCGGATCCTTTTTAGACCCCCCCCCTTATAAAATCGAAACAAATATCCCTCCGAAAATCGTTTTTGCAGACCTTTTTCGTGCACCATTTGCGTGGCATCACAAGTTGCAATGACAAATCAAAAAACTGATGTTGGAGAGTGAAACTGAAACTACTGATCTCTGGACGATTGGATGAGAAAGCAGAATGAAATGCCGTGAGAAATACCGAATGTAAATTTGAACCAGAAATACAGAACTATCGACTCCAGTGTGCTATTCCAGCGATTCCTGGTGGTATCCCAGATAGGTGATTTGTCACTTGAGGACGTGATGAGTTTTGAGCTCAGTCCATACCCTCCATCCCTCTTTGAGGACAACAAGATCTTGAGGAAGGCCGACAAACCTCAAGTCGCTCAAGCCGTCAATGACCACTGTACCAAGGTACTGACATGTGAACGAGTACCTGACACCACACCTTCAGCACACCTTAAGACTGAAAGGTCTGTTCTTGATGGTGGATCCTTGCTGCACAAGCTCAAGTGGAAGAAGGGAGATACATATGGCAAAATAGCCAGAGCATATACGGACTTCACAACAAAACACTATAGGACAGCAACTGTTGTCTTTGATGGCTATGGTGCAGGCCCTTCGATAAAGGATAACACTCAGCAGAGAAGGGGACAAGCCACCAGCTATCCGACTGTGAACTTCACAGGAGAAACTGAATTTGACGGAAAGAGAGATGAATTCCTATCTGTCGGCAGTAACGAGCAACAGCTGATCACCTTAATAGGTGATCAGCTGAAGAAAGTGGGCTGCATAGTTATTCAGGCAGAAGGGGACGCTGATGTGGACAATGTCAAGACAGCCGTAAACAGCACAATTCTGCATTCCACCACACTAATCCGAGAGGACACAGATTTGTTGATGCTTTTGCACCATTACTGTATACCAGATGGAAAACCACTATATTTCAGATCAGACAACCAGTCAAGAAGCAATCTGAAAGTATATGACATCAATCGGATGAAGCATCTTCTTGGGAATAAGTTGTGCACTCAACTATTATTCCTGCACGCCTTCACAGGATGTGATTCAACATCTCGTGTGTATGGCATTGGGAAAAAATCAGTCTTTCAGAAACTCGTAGAAGATGACCAAGGCCTCCAGTTGTGAGCAGATACATTCACTTCGAGAGGCGTCAGCCACGCTGAAATAAAGAAACTTGGCAGCCAAGCGATGACCGTTATATTTGGTGGGGAGAGCACAAGTTCTCTGGTAGCCATGCGTTACAAGATATTCACAAAGAAGGTCGCTGCTGCCAAGTCTTTCGTTACACCTGAACGTCTTCCCCCATCGGAATCTGCCACCAAGTTTCATTGTCTCCGAGTGTACTACCAGGTCATGGTTTGGATGGGGATGGAGGGTGACCTCGATCCTCTGGACTGGGGCTGGGGACTTGAAGACAATCGATTTGTACCTATCATGACAGCCATGAATGCTGCACCAGACACTCTTCTGAAGATGATACACTGCAACTGCACCACAGCTTGTGACACACCCCGTTGCAGCTGCAGAAAGAATGGGCTTCCGTGTACGTCTGCACGTGGATCATGCCAAGTGACGTTTTGTGACAATCCACTAAATCAAGCCTCTGAGGAACTAGAGGACAGTGATGAGGACTGAAATTGTAACCTAAACTGCCATTATGTAATGTTCACAAATAAATGTTTCAGTGGCACCAGGTGTTCAGTGATTTTGGTTCAGATGGGAAATTCATTGATTTTTGCACTCTTTAATTTTGCCGCCATCTTGGATTTCATGGTAAACACTGATCAGATCTAAATTTTATTGACACCAGTGGATTGCTGATCCATTAAAACCATGGACCAGAACCAACAATTATGTTTTTATCACAATTATTGAAGAAGTTATAGCTGTTTTAGTTATTTCAAAGCCTGGTGGTGGCCATCTTGAAAATGACTGTTTTAACCCATTTCCGGATGTCAGATTTTGGTATACTTTTTTTTTCTGTGGATCAGTATATCCAGTAGGAATGAAAACCACTGAAAAACCTTTTGTTGCAATTTATTGTGGGTTTGGTGGTATTTTGACCCGACTAATTGCTAAAAGCAAAGCTATGGGCAAGATTGCACAGGTTTGATAGTGGGGCAACTTAGCATAACAATTGTGCATTTTGTGAGCAAAGCACCAAATTTGGCACACTAGTAGCCGATCATATTACGAACAGATTTGGATATTGGGCCATCTCAAAATTTTTGATGGCAGTGGAAAATGGCTGCCACAGCCATCAGCGGCTGAATTTTTGATGGCCCAATATCCGAATCTGTTCATAATATGATCGGCTACTAGTGTACCAAATTTGGTGCTTTCCTCACAAAATGCACAATTGTTATGCTATATTTAGCTAAGTTGCCCCACTATGATGGGGTGAATGGCCTCCTCCTGTGTTGAAGTTTCTTGTGAAAAATTCACCATTGATCCGGACAACAATATCATCAACGGCACCTAATTCAAATCATTCGAGTAGATTAATCTGTCTGTGCCCAGCAGTAGAATGGCAGTGCAGCGTTGCAACAGTAGCATTGCATCATCATTCCAAAATATGTAGTCTACAGTGTAGGAAACATCTCTTCTTGGGAAAAAAAAATATACTTGGACGTCTCCTCTGTGATCAGATGCACTAGATATACGTTTTCTGCAATGAAAATGACTGGGAGACCATTTTCTTTAGGTGTACTCCACTGTAATATACTTGGAGGACACCGGACAAAAAAGGGTTAATTTAAATGATCGTTTGTTTTTTTGTTGTTAGTTCCATTAGACCTCACAAATTCAATCTCATTCTTCCCTCCAGGTCTTGTTGAAGACAGCTGTTCACCACTATCTCAGATCATCCCCAATCCAAAACCATGATCTTTTCTACCCTCGTTAATCCCAATCCCCCCCCCCCCCACTTCTCCTTCCAAATTTCCAGTTTTCCCTTCTTTATCCATCTTGTCCATCTCATGAATCCTCTCCTCCACACTTGACATTGTTTGTCCAAGGCTCCCTCCATCTTGGCCTTCAATTCTGCTGTTGGTGCCCCCCCCCCCGCTCCTCCTCTCAACTATTCCTTGTGTCCTGTTGTGTCCTGATCCGTTCAATGTACCAACACAAGCTCTTCCATGAGCCTCGACTGTGCATACAAAAAGTTCAAATTATTTATTTATTTATTTATTTTAACCGTGCGGCCATGACGGTGTAATTAGTAACGACATCGGTGATAATTGTCAATATCTACCCTTCACCTCATTGATAGCACCTCGGGAGCGTGTGGGATGTGCTCCGGATTATTTAAAATCGGACAAACATTTTGTGGCACAAGGAAGTGTTTGACACAAACAAGGAAGTGTTCGGGTATCACCGGCCAGGACATTGCGGTTCTGGTCTTATGGATGGATGGATGGATGGATGGATGGATATGGATTGTAAAGTTACTCGTTTACTCTTCTGGGTTATTGTGCTGTCATCGAGTTGTTGCACATGTTCTGGTGGCCAAGGAGTCCCCACTGTGCGCAGTGCGAGCTCCAGGGACACGCAGCGCCGCGCCGTGGAGGACATGCTGGAGCGACTGGTGCCCGGACGTCGACTTGAGTTCTCCGTGAGAATATCGGACACGTCTCGCTCTTCGTCCAAGGACTACTACGAACTCGGCAGTCTTCGGGACGGCCGGCTTCGGGTGGTGGCGAGCAGCGGCGTGGCGGCCGCGGCCGGGATTTACCGCTACCTGCGCACGCGCTGCGCCACGCAATACACCTGGAGCGCGCGCGCGATGCGCGTGCCGACACCTCTCCCCCGCCTGGAGAAGGTCGTGCGGACGACTCGCCCCGATCGGTGTGATGAATCTTTTGAATCTCCAAATGAAGATTGAGATATTCCGAGCAGGGATGTATTTTAAAATTGATTAATTAAGTAATTAAAATGACACCGACTATAAAATCCTATTAAACAAAAACTGAAAAACCGTTTGGGGGGGGGGGGAATGTACCCACAAACATGCGTTGGGGTCCTCATCCATCGAGGTCTTCAGGGCTATCCCATAATTCCGTGCGCGCCGCTAAATAGGAACTACTCCATTTTGTGACATCCGTTTATTAGATTACAAATGATGAAGCTGCATCTGCCAAAACACAAGAATATAACTGTTATTACCTTCACCAATGTTCGTGGTCAGACATTACTCTCTATCTCCCTCCAGGACATTGTGATGGACAAGGAACAAGGACCGATATATTATGAGCATTTGTACCTGATGTGTAAACGTAACTGAACGAAATGAGAGTTTATATGGAAATGTAACAAGGAGAGAAATAACCCGTGCGATTATGTGGGGTGGACTACCCATCACGGAAGACATGGACCGGGGGATTGTTCTGCCCCAAACACGACGATGGTCATGTCGTAGTCACCCGATGTTTGCCATGCAGGTGGACGCCGAGTACGCGAGCCTCTCGCAACGGTGACTGGAGCGGCAGGTGTTTTGACCTATGAGGCAGGTGCTCGTAAATGCGAGGTGTTCAGTGGCGTCCTATAGTCCAAAGGCATTGAGTCGTCGTTCATCATTGGTGGGTCCTGGTATGCAGGAGTCTCACCAGGGGGAGTTGATGATGATGGCCCCATGAGGTCTGTGGAGGGTGGCGTTGTTTGATCCGGTGTTGAAGTGGTTAGATGGTTATCCTGTTTGCACTGGGGCTCTGAGCCATAGTGATAGAGGTCATGTACGATGGAATGACGTGGAGCCCGAGTGTGGACTGGGATGTATTTCCGGAGAAATTTCCTGTTGCGGCGCGTCGCTCGCCCTGAACCGTCGACACTTAGGACATATTGGTTGTGCTGGCGGACTTTGATCACTGTGCCTGTTTTGTCCCATTTGCGAGGATTGTGGCCAATCTTGTTTTGGATGCGGACGTGGTCTCCAACAGTGAGTGGTGGTAGCCTTCTTGTGTGCTCTGACCAGCGTTAAGCAGCTTTCATGTGGCGGTTGCGGAGAGCAGCTTCCCGGTTGGCTAAAGTGTCTCTCCATGTTTCATGGGGTCTGTATCTGCCTGGGAGGATACGTATGAAGTCCTTTATCGGCCTGCCAAACACACACATGGCGGGGGATAGCTTTGTGTCCTGATGAGGACAGTTCCTGTATTGCAGGATCGCACACTGGAATAAATCTGTGTCCAGCTCACCATGAGGGCCGGTGTTGTCAGTGATCATGCGCTTTACGATTTTGACTCCAACTTCTGCCCGGCAGTTACTATGGGGAAATGCGGCGGATGATAGGTGGTGGTGGACTCACCAGTTCAGTAGGAATTGGCGAGTATTGCCAGCGATGAATTCAGGTCTACCGTCGGAAGAGAGTTCATCAGGTATGCCATAGGTGACGAAGCAGCGACGCAGGGAATCCACCAAGCCAGACGAACCTCCCGATGCCCTCTCAACGACAGGCCAATTGGAGTATCTATCAACGATGAGCAAGTAATGAAAGCCCTTGTATTGAAAGTAATCGGCGCATATGCATTGAAATGGGTAGTCTGGAAGGATCTGGTTCATGGGTGGTGCGCTGGGTTGTGAGGGAGCCATGCGGTTGCAGTTGTTGCAATTGTTCCTGACATATTTGATTGCAGGGGTGATTCCAGGCCAGAACACAGACAATTCAGCTCTGGCAGTCATGGATGATATGCTTTGATGTGCAGCATGAAGAGCTTCCAGGCAGTCCTGTCGGAGGGACGGTGGGATGACGATGCGATTCTTGTCGGTGATTACTCCATCCACGGTATGTAGGTGATCCCAGTATTGGTGGTATTCTTGGAGTGTCTGGGATATCTTGACGAGAGATCGGCATGCCTGATTCGATGATGTTCACCAACCTGTTCATATTCTCATCACTAGTAGTAGCCAATCGAACCTTGCTCCAGGTGATAGTCTCGAGTGTTTTGAGGGATGAAACTGCAGCGGTGTGTGATGAGGATGAATCAGTGTTTGATGTCTCGATGCAACATATGCCAGCAAGGAAGTCTTGCCGTACTGTAGGGTAAGGAATGGCGTTGTCACTCTGGGGCGTAGATGCAATGGATGATATGTTATCTGTCAGGTGCATCTTCTCGGGATTGTCGTCGCCTGTAGGGTGGCGGGAAATGGTGTCCGCCGCTCTGTTCTTCACACCAGGGACATGGACCATGTTAAACATGTAGTGAAGTGTTTTTTTTCTTTGAGGTTCCGGAGTCGCTTGTTTGGGATTTCATCGAGTGATCTGTCACCGAAGAGCTTGAGAAGCGGTTTATGGTCACCCGCGATAGTGAGATCCTTGCATCCCAGGACAAAATAGCGAGCTTTGTCCAATGCATCAGCTACGGCGAAGGCTTCCCCTTCAATAGGGGCATAACGAGATTCTGCTGAGTGTGATCTTCCATCCTGTGGGACAGCAGAACAGGGTGGTTGATTGACATGAGCAATGTTTCTGGAAGAGCCAGAATCCGACACAGACTTTTGACAAATCTGTGGCGAGGCATGTTGGTCTAGACTTGTCGAATATCTTTACGCCAGACTCAATCTCATTGACAATGACCTTCTTAGATTCATGAAACAGTTCGTCCAGGCGGTCGTCCCAGGCAAATGTGGTGCCAGGATTGAGGAAGGCTCGAAAAGGTAGCATGCGCTCTGTCATACTGAATGCATATGAAACTTGATTTACCAGCCCAAACCATGAGTGGATATCCGTGATGTTTCTGGGCAGAGGGAATTCCATGATAGCCTGTAGGAATCGTTTGCAGGGCCGAACGCTATCCTGTGTGATCTGGAATCCAGCGAACTCCACAGTCTCCTGGCCAAATACGAACTTCTCTGGGTTGAGGGTGATGCCGTTTCGTCCACAGATATTCAGCCACTTACAAGCCTGAAAGAAACTTTATTCTAGGTTGTCAGCCCATCGTAGAGTGTCATCTATGCACTTTGTTTTGTTTGGAAAGTCAGAGGCTATCTCATCAAAACGCCTTGAGTAACCATCGCCAGATGCGATATACCCTTGTGGAGCGGTATGGTAGCGGTACCTGCCCCAGGGTGTGATGAAGGTCGTGAGGTGTCTGTCACCTTCTTCCAGTGGAATGCTGTGATATCCATTCCATGCATAAAATACTGTCTTCAGTGTTCCTGAGGGTACAGACCGTGCTTGGTGGAAGGGCGATTGTGTGTGATGGGTTTCACATGTTGCGTGGCAGTTCAGAGGTCGCATGTCTATGATACGACGAGGTTTGCCGTTTTTCTTTGCACACACAAACATGCGGTGGCACCACGTAACTGGCTCTCCGATTGGGACAGGTTCGAGAACACCTAGCGTAACGTCGCGATCCAATCCAGCTTTGACTTCATCGTGCCAGTGGATGGGGACTGGTACTGGTGTGTGGTGGGCCACGGGTGTAGCATCTGGGTTGATCATGAGATGTAGTGGTGGTCCATCCTTCATTGGGAGGGGTTGATGCTTGCAGGTATTAAAAGTGCTTGATCTGTAGTGATCCAGGAGGAATTGATGAAGTCTCTCACGGTTCGCTGACGTGGCTGGGAAAGGCAACTTTGTGGGCATTGGTGGTGGCTTCTCCCGAGGAGGACAGTCATATTCAGATGCAAGTCCATTGTCATTTCTAGGTACGGGGTCTAATACATCTGAGGTGGCGTGGACTGTGTCTCTGTCTATCTCACCAACTGTATGGAAGGTGTCGGTGATCATGCCCAGACTGATACGTGCATCTCGACTGAGGAAGAACTTGTCAGAACTGTCAGTGACGTAGGTAATCTGTCGAGTCTCCAGGTTGCTGCCATCTTTGTCTTCGCCTGATATCCTGAGAATGACGGCACCGATGATTTTAATCCCTTTGTTGTTGGCAGCGTGCATCCTCATTGTGACTGGGATTAGGTCTTTGGTCTTGAAGCCAAGGCCGGAGATAGCTTTCATGCCAGCCAAACAGCTTTGACAACCAGTATCCACCATACAAGTGATGCATTTGGACTTGGTCTTGGTGTGGAGATTGTATCCTAGGTGCTTGTAATCAACCTGGAACGCTCCGATCATCAGTTTAACGAACGGTTGGGGCTTTGATGATTTCCGGATCCAGGTGTCAGACAGATGGTTGTACAGGTGGTGGTCCAGGCTCATAGATTTGGGGAATGTTGCATCAGTTGCGACTGTGCACAGGGAATCGAACACGGCACCTTCTGATTCGTTAGCGTTGGCCTTGGTGGTTGATTTGTTCTTGTTTTTGCACACATGATCGAAGTGATTGGTCTTCCCACAATGCACGCATGTATGACCATAGGCGGGACACTCCTTCTTTCTGAACTTGGCGAGAGATCGGTGCCCGTGTCGTTTCTTTCCACAGTAGTAGCACTGCTCTGACTTGTCGGTTGTTTTGCGATCATCGTCATGGTAGCCTCTTGGTGTCTCATTCTTGTGACGTCAGTAGGAGCTGCTGGCGGCATCCATCCCATGTGATTGTGACTGGAAGAGGAGTGAGGCTGAGCGTTTGCCAGATTGTTTAGCTTCGACAAACTGGTAGATTTCTTCGAGTTTCATGTTCTGGTTACAGTCGCCCATTAGGTCGAGTTGAATGTCCCGGTTACAGAGTCACAGAGGACCGGTTCTGTGTGATTCACATCTTGATTGCAGTGAGGGCATTGAATGATGAGTTTACATACACCTGCTTGACCACGGAGACGTGCCCCGAATGATCTGACGGGTTCGTCGTGGTCCTGGTGCATATCATGTAGTGTAGCGCGAGCAACCATGATGTTCTCTTCTCTCACTGCAAGTCGCTTGATAGCTTTAAGGACGTCGTCCTCTGAGTTGTTCGTTAGTGTGCCGCCATCATTGCGAGTCAAGTCTTTTCTTAATTGTTCATCGCAACATTCCAGCAGTTGGATGACCTTGGCTTTGCCCGTCACTTTGGTTGCATCTGCTTAGTCGGACCATCGCGATTGTAAATAGGCCCATTCCTCGCTTGTCCCAGCGGATGAGATCGTGGGACGTTTCACCTGCTCAACTTTAGCTGTAACGACGTTGACATTGGCAGCTGTGTGAGTTGTGGCATGAGTCGTGATGAGCGCCGCAGCCAGGACTGCTTCAACATCGGGGGTGGAGTACTCGCAGTCAGTGGTAGGACAGTTTACGGTGGGCATCCTGGGGGTTGGTTGTCCAAGTGGTGATGTGTTCAATGCTCAGCTTCATCATAAATAGGAACTACTCCATTTTGTGACATCCGTTTATTAGATTACAAATGATGAAGCTGCATCTGCCAAAAGACAAGAGTATTACTGTTATTACCTTTACCAATGTTCGTGTTCATACATTACTCTCTAGCCGCCATGTTGTTTAAATTCACTTCCCTGGCAACCGCAACATCAGTAGCTCTCCAATCCACCACGTTTACCTCGTTATTCTCACTTACTGCGATGGAAAGGTGACCCTGATTATTTCACCTTCTTCGGTCTTGTTTATCTTTTTCTGGCTTGTTTATCTTGCCGACCAATATGGCGCCCGTGCACTACATCATGGGTACTGAAACCCCCTCCATTCGCAATAAGTTCCCTGAAACCCCCAAAACTTTTACACTATATTACTGCAAGACAAATATACCGTTTCACACTGTCAAAATAGTCCTTTTAGAACTTTCTTAAGCCTGGTGTTGGCTTATGGTTAGGGTGGTGGTTTGGGATCCTAGGGTCCTGAGTTCAAGCCCCGTTGGCCGCTGAATTAAAATACACCAGGAGGTTGACTCAGCCTGTCATCCTTCCGAGGTCGGCAAAATGAGTACCGGTTTACTGGTAAGGGGGACACTGCATCAGCGGCATGGCCGCGTACCAAACAATGATGCAACCAGCAGCCACAGGCTGCACTCGATATAGAGAGAGGAAGAGAGAAGAGAGAGAACTTTCTTATTTCCATGCCTTTTGTTAATATTTGGCACAAAATGATCACAAATAATATTAATAATGTGGGGTGTTTGCATGTGCAGGGGGGTGTCCCCCAATGTTCTGGATCCAGAGGCAAAAAAATTATTTTGACAAGTTTTAGTTTTATTACAGTAAATGCTCAAATTGACGGCCTTGGACTTCGCGACACTTGTTTATACGCGGAATACAAGAACGTTAAACATTTCTGAACCTAAAACCTTGAAACACTTTAACAGTGGAACGTGTTATTGGATGCTTATCAGGATGCTTTCTATTGAATTAGGCAGCAACTCTTTGATGTGAAGAATCCTGTCTTGCGTACATGAGAATGAGTTCAATTCGATATTCTATTGTTCATTTCAAAGCAATCTTGGATCTGAAATAAAAATAAAAATATCAGATTGTATATAAAGAAAAATGCCTATGGATCCAGACTTTTGGGACACCCTGTATATAGAAGGGTCGAAGCCTCGTGGAGGAGATGAACAACAACGGCGCAGCAGGTTGGGCTGGCAGGATGACCTCGAAGCCGTCCAGCCTAGGTTTGAATCCCGACCCAGGGGTAGACTATCGTCCCGGTGTTTCATGATTCATCAATGTGTGTGTGCCGTCCCTCGGACGGACGTTAACCAGGGTTAACGTCCCATCTGCCGGTATTAGTTGATCGACGTTGAACATCCCATGAAGTTATGTCAATAAATACATGGAAAGATACCCACAAAGTTTTTGTCCTTCGGGAAGTTTTGTGATTTTTTTATTATTATTATCGTTATTATTATTATTATTATTATTATTATCGTTTTAATTATATTTTTAAACTTTTGTGTTTTTATTATTATTATTATTATTATTATTATTATTATTATTATTATTATCGTTTTGATTAACTTTTTTAAACTTTTGTGTTTTTTTTATTATTATTATTATTTTTAAAAGATGTTTGTTTATTTTTCCCCCCTGTTGATCAGCACAAAGAAAAATTTAAATATGTTGTGTTGAAGTTTTTGAAGATGTCTAACTTTTGCAATTTCAACGGAAAGGTCATATTCGTGGGAATTATTAAATGCCTTGTTTTTCTGAAATTTTAATGTCAAATTTCCTCGTGATTCTTTTTTGTTTTATTTATTTATTTATTTTAAATCCTCAAACTTAGGAAGAATATCACATTTTCAAAATGACTCGCTATTTATTACGTCGTATAACAAAAATTCACCTGTATGGGCTCAGTGGTGGACATTTGAGAGAGCTCGGTGGTGGTGGGCACCAGACTTCAAATCTTGCCAGGGAGAGGTCAAGAAAATTGATTTGAAGCCATTTCCACAAATGACAATTTACAGAGGGGATGAAAAATGGAGGTGTGTCGAGTCTAGATTGGGGGAGGTAACGAGGAAAGTATATCTGGCAGACCTTTTTACTCTGCCTTAGTTGCCTTGGAGAGGAGAAAACCAACTCACATTTTCTCCTTCAACATCGTACATGCATTTGCCATTTGTCCAGGTTCCTGTTCTACCAGAACGTCTGTACTCCGAGTTACTCTTTCGTTTGGTGGTCATGGAAGCGCTGGGAGTATGAGATTGATTGGATGGCCCTGCATGGCGTTAACCTGGCGCTGGCATACACAGGTCAAGAGGCAATCTGGCGAAAGGTATGCCATGGAGTGTTTTCTGTGTGTCCAACGGGCTTCAGAAGCAATAAAATGAATTTTGAATGTACATGGGAAGTCAAAACTTCCATAATGTTGTCCAACAGGTCGTCGTCATCGTCCTTATGCAGCACCTGGCTGTGGGTTAGGACAGGGCTCTTGCAGGGGTACAACATTGCTGCTGATGCAGCAGATTGCCCCCTGCAGGTGAGAAAAATTATTTGTAATTTGTTCATGGTGCTGGCGATGGCTCGTCTACTCTTCGTGAAGGACACCGTGGGTTCTCAAGCATCCACCAACTAATGTCGGAGGACGGGACACCCTGCTTAACATCCATACGAGGGATGACACACACACACACACACACACACACACACATTGATGAATCGCACTGCTTGCAAAACACCAGGATAACAGTATGGAGTTGGGTTGAGATTCAGTCCCAAGCTAGATGGCTCGCAGGTGAGTGTGCATACCTGTAGGCCATTGTGCCAGCCCATTCTCTGATACGAGCAATGACTAATCAAGTTCCAAATACCAGAAAACCGAGTTGTATCGTAATTTGACACACACATGGTTTGGCATATGTGTGACGGCATTCTGCACAAGTCTGTATAATGGCAGATCCACGTTACTCTGCAGAACGGGTCATTGCATGATGAACTAGAATGGCACCCGGTAGAGCACATACCTCCAGGTAAACACTTTACGTTTTGTATCCTACTGATAGGCTGGATCTGCATCCGGATTTGAACCAAAATCGAATTGGCTTGTTGTTGTCACCCAACCAGCTCATCCACTTAGTGTTACCATAACCCATCCACAACGTTTTGAAATATATTGCTTTTGGCCCCATATTTAAATGGCAAAAGAATAACTGAAGAAATAAAAAAAAAAATTCTCTTATCTGGATATGGATCTTCATCAAAATCTAATTAATTTGTCCTGGTGACACACCCAACCTGTCCACCACGTTTCGTCGTCCGCATCCGTCCACAACTTTTTGAGATATCCTTCTCACAGATAGATGGGGTAAAAATGTACAGGAACCTCCGTCAACCTTCGGTGGTGGAGGTAATCAATACCCCTTCTCAAGTTCATTTCCTCACTGAAGCATAGATGGACAAACAATATTTTTCCTCAATCACTTTATGAATGGCAACATTCAGGTTAACTTTGCTAACCATAATCAGGATTGTTCGTTGGAGAGGTCTAATCCAGTGTACTCGTTTGATTAATCTGTAAACAATAGGCTACATAATCAATGAAAAACTTGAATGTGTGATTTGTAAGATTCTGAAGTTGATTATTTGTCTTGTTGATGAGCCACACATCAGGTGAACAGTTTCTGCGGCAAAACATGATGCCATAGAGAAAGAAGGTCAAGACGATCATTCTCGATAATAGGCAAGTAACATCTGGCAATATCAGTTTGAGAATCGACATTAGTCATACTGCCATTCTGGCTGCAGATTGCTTGGACCATAGTAAAACGAATGCTTGTTGGGTGTTTTGAGTAGCTCACAGATGAGCACAGTCATCTCCCTGTGTGGATGTCCTGTTTGTCCTGTTCTCTGTTTCTGTTTGTTTTGTTTTGTACATATGTTCGAGGCTTGTAGAAGAGCTAGAGGAGAATGAAATGGAACAAAATGGAAAGTGGGAAACAACAACAGCAGAGTAGAAGTGAGAGTGAGGTCTAGGGGTGGGGGAGAAGGACCAATTGGATGAACAAGCTGTGCTCAAGCTGAACGGAACACAGTAAGAAGAGGAAGGGGAAAGTTGGGATGAAACAGAAAAGCAACAAATCAACTGACAAAAGAGGTAATAAAGGGGGAAGGGGGAAAACTTACAATAACCTTTAAAAGGGGAATGGAGTAATTTGGGGTAGAAGAGATCAGGAGTATGGATGGAAGATCACCCGAGGTAGTGGTGAATGACTGTCTCGAAGCCATGGAGGGAAGATTGGGACTGAACAGATTGGGGAAGTTGTTTCCACAGATGAGAGAAAGGAAGAACAAATGACTGGAGGTGAGCAGTGATCCTGGATGTTTTTTGTTTTTTTTTGAGTTTAACAAGAAGAGGGTCATTGGCAGAGCATGTGCACCCTGCAGAAACCTGTGTGGGGCAGAGCCAGAGGGAGTATAACACAGAGGCCACCACTTGACTGCAATATGAATAACAGGCCTAGACACTCGGCTTAATTGCAGGAGATCTCAATGATTTTGATGGCCTTGCTTTCGACAACATCAAGAAGGGCAATTTGTGAGGCAGGGGCACCAACGAAAATGGAAGATCTGGACTCCATGGAGCTGCGAATGAAAACCTTGTAGGTTGTCAAAAGTTCGGATTGGCCGAGGAAAGGCCTTTCACGACGGTAGGTGCCCATCCATGCAAGGCTGGCTTTGGAGGCCATCTTGGAAAGATGATCTGCCCAAGAAAGACTCACAGCTAAGGAGACTTTTTGTTATGGTTTGATAGTGGTGGAGTTTGAATGGATGGGTTTGAGTGCAGTGGAGTAGCGGCTGAAACGGGAATCTCATCCAGATTCCTCCCGATGACTCCATCTTCTTCGGGTTCCTTCTTGGTGTTCCGTTTCATTACCGGTGTCATTTTGAACCAGTTGATGATCTTATCGTATTCGATGAGATTTATCTTCCGATAGGCATCAATTTTATTTAGCCATATATTTGTTTTACCTTACTTTTCCGTTGAATAAAGGTTAATAATGAAAATGATCATTATAATTTTAGATATTTCACGATTGGTAAAATAAATTGCTGTTAGAACTTGTTTGTACTTTTTTATTATTTTTTTTTAAAGACTTTATTCTTGTAGGTGTACCTGTCCTTGGGGATGAGCCAGAAGGAAGTTGATGCACATTTCGCGGGTCCGGCCTTCTTGGCCTGGGCACGCATGGGAAACCTTCACAGCTGGGCCGGCCCTCTACCCTCAACGTGGCATCAACAGCAACACGCTTTGCAAGTATTGACGAGAAGGACTCGAACCTGAACCGTGTGATGTGTGCGTTTGTTTCCACATTTCTGCGAATTGGGAAACTTTATCCACAACTTTCTGTGCCAAATATTCCCATTTATAGCAGAATATAGCTCAGCTGCAATGATTGATATATATATATATATATATATATATATATATATATATATATATATATATATATATATATATATATATATATATTACTGTTCAGCCCGATTATCTTTAACTTTTAAACATAAACTGTTCAAACTTGCCCAACACGGCTTATCACCTGTAAGTAAATCTATTATTTTCAATACAATGACAATGTGCAATGATTTTTCTACCATCTGTAAGAGTCATGAAAAAAAGGTGCTATGTCCCGTCACACACCGAGCTATTGGGCCCAAACTATTTGAGCCGGCACCGGACACGAGGCTTGAGACCGGTATCACCGAGTGGTTATACTTGGTAATACTGTACAGGAGAACTTCCTGCATCCTTTGCTTATGTGCAAGTTATTGGCAAAATATTTATTTCAAGTCTTCCCTGTTTTCAAACAGTCTGATCTCTGGCGATCATTTTGGATTCCGTCCCGGTCATTAAACTCTGGTTATGCTTCTACTCTTCTCGCAACAATGGTTGGGGGCCCTCAATTTCAAACAAGAGGTTAGGACCATCTTCCTGAACATATCTTGGGCATTCAACACATTCTGGCATTCTACTTTGCTTGGCAAGCTCTGTTCTTGGGGTTTTCAATGTGCCTTCATTCCTGGATTTCTGACATCCTTCACTCACACAGTCAACGTGTTGCTGTCAATGGAGCCCTCTCCTCCCGTCTCGCAGTAGAGGCTGAAGGTTTGTGTTGGGCCCAGTCTTCCTGATTTGTATAAATGACCTACCTGATGCTATGAAATGCCCTCTTCCTTTTTGCAGACTATGACAATGGTGTCATATATATATATATATATATATATATATATATATATATATATATATATATATATATATATATATATATATATATATATATATATCACCCCTATCCATCTGCCAGGCAGACTGCAGCTGCATCACTCTCTGCTGCTGATAAATGCAACATGTCCTTCAATCCTGGAAAAAACTTTGTCTCATCTTGTCACTCCAGAAGGATCATCAAACTAACCCACCTGCCTATTTCCATGTTCAGCCACTGGAGGTGGTTCAGTTTCTTCAACTCTGAGGCCTAACACCCAGCCATGGCATCTCCTGGGCAAACTACAGCAAAGCTGGCCTCCAATGCCAACGGCACACTGGGCATCATTCGTCTATCCAAGTCTTTCCTTGTAAAATCAGAGAAATTCCCAGTCTGCAAGATTGTTGTGCATAACTCAGTGGAGTACTTCTCTCCGTCTGTATGCCAGCCAGCATCACATCTGTGTCTCCTGGAATCCGTGGAATCGAAAACTCTCAGCATTATTACCTCCGCCACCAAAGGTGAAGGTGTTTATGTTATCACCTCTCTCTGTCTGTCTTTGTTTATTTTTTTATATCTGTTTGTGTGCAGGATATCTCAAAAGCTTGCGGACGGATCCGGATTAAATTTGGTCGGCAGGTTGGTTGTGTGACCACGACAAATTGTTTCGATTTTGGTGAAGATCCGAATCCAGATCTGGTAACGAGAATTATTTAATTTTTGAAGTGATTCTTCACCATTGAGAGATGTGGCCAAAATTATATATAGCACAATATTTCAAAAATGTATTGGGGCCCGATATGTTCTCGTGGATCAGGCATTATGTGGTAGAGGTATACTCTCCACCGAGTGCCCTTCGAGTTTTTGAATCTGTGATGAGCCGAAAGCACAAGGTCTGTTGCTTTCAAATCGCAGGCAGATCGGTGGTCTCCATCTTCTACTGCCTCTGCTCTGTTATCTAACCATCCCCTGCAACTCCAGGATGTTCACCTTCTTGCAGTAACTCTCTCCAGGTTAAACATACAAAATTCAGGCTGACTGAACACCTCAACTCCTTTGTCCCTCACTTTTCCCATCTATGGAGCCACCTTTCAGAGGTTGTTCTTTCCCACTCTTCTCTCAAGCGCTTCAAGCATCCAATGAACCACCACCACCTCATGTCATCCCCCATCCTGCCCCATTGTCTTTATTACCCCATTAACCCTTCCCAAGCCAACCCTTTTACTTGTTGTTCTCAAAGTTTTCTACCCTTCTCTGTCTCTTTAACTTTCCTCTTCTTTTAAACACTTAACAATTGTTTACGATGTACTATGCAAAAACAATCCATCTATGTGTTCTCTTTTCGACCTTGCCTACAATGGGAGCACCAGAGGCTGCATTGAACAATCTAGCTCCATAAACAAACTGCATTCTTTGAAACATTCATCTAAAAATTGAGAAAAAACAACAATTTTGGCAAACAACCGGTCATGTGATCTTTCTACAAAACTGATTACATTTATGCTTGGCCAATACATCTTGAACCTACCTTTGTGGCAGCTCGTTTTTCTGAACAACTCTGGCAAGTATAAAAAAAATCCTTTCTCGGCAAATGCATTACAAATTGTCAACAATAATTTCCTTTAAAATGTTGTGAGTGTATCATGTGAGTAACCAGACTCAGTAGTGTAATAGTTAGTGTCTCTTCCGATTCTGGGAGGTCAGTGGTTCAAACTCCGGCTGTCTTGTACCAAAGACTTTAAAAATGTTACCTGCTGCTTCTGTGCTTGACACTCAGCATTTTAAAGGATAGCGCACGGACTAAAATGCTGAGAAGGCAATGGCAAAGCACCCAATATAACACTGCCCAAGAAACTACTTTGGCGGCACCAACTGCTCTGCAAAGAGTATGGTAAATCAAAATGATTACGAAATGTTTGTGTGTCCCAATTGTGGTCGATTATTGCTTTTAAAGGAGCCGAGTTGTTCATTAAGTCATTAAATTTTGCGAGGAATGCGTTGGATTGCATTGTCATAAAAGCACCAAGGTCTGTTGGGAAACCATTATGTGCTGGGTTTGGGGGGGTGGGGGGGTCCTTCCTTTCTTTTCTTTTGGAGGGGGGAGTTGGAAGATTCTTCCTTTGTAACAAGGATGCTCTCAGAGGTTTCGGTATTTTGCGGATCCCCGGCTTTAGCGGAGCTATCAGTCATGCTGGTGATTCCCAATGACCAGATTGAAGCTTTTCTCATGGCTTCTGGACTTTTTCCCTCACATATCACTGTCTGTATTTTTTAAATATAATTAATTTTTCACATTGCCAAAAAGAATAAAAATGAGATCACCTTTCAACTGGGCAAGCATGTTGGTTGGACATTGGTTCAGCACTAAGAATAATTATTTTCACCTTTTATTTATTGTTATTATTATTATTTTTTTGAAGTCTTACCTTCTGAACAAGCCCAGGGTTGATGTGACCTAACATGTGATTGATAGCAAGTGGCATTCTCCCGACAGAAGAAAATACTGCAGCGCATGAGATCCTTTGGAATGATTCCTGTGTT